>NC_048407.1:2734258-2747450 GCF_013103735.1 Etheostoma cragini
ATATATATATATATATATATATATATATTTATATAAGAGCATAGAGCAGTCAATTCAATTCTAGTCAATCTGATTTCTTTGATTTACTGAATAATGTTAGTAGAGTCTGTCTATTTTCAGCACTGACTGTAATAATACTGAATCAACACTTGTTTTTCAAGACTTATACGTAGCTCTTGCTGTTATGCTAACGCCACCGAAGCTCACAAGAGCAACTCGAAACGTTGTACATTTAGCTTCCAGTTCTAAACAAATCATCAATAGTGACACCTTGGCTGAGTCCAAGTTCAAGATGAATGTCAGCCTTTTTGAGTTCGCATTGGTATTGAGCGTGCCTATTTGTTTCAAAAGTAAGATCACATTTGCTATAAACCTCATTATTTCTTGACCTAAAGACACCACTTAAGTCAAGTGTCTTTGGCTTTATTGAAGGGGAGTAAAAGATCTGCACTACATTTCTTTCTCTCACCACATACCCTGAAAGTTTGAAGGGGAACTTCATCCATTTAACACATCAAAGTATGTGTACAGGTCTTGCACATAGAGCTGAAATGATGAGTTATCGACAAAAAAATATATAATCTGCTATAATCTATAATCTTATTTGAATCATCAAATAATTGTTTTATTCATTGCTGGTTCCAGTTTCTCTAATCTGAGCATTGGATCCTTTTTATGTGTCATACATGATAGTACACCTTATATCTTTGGGGTTTTGGACTGTTGGGCCATCAAACAAAAACATATGAAGACACTTCCTTGTAGGAAATTAAATTATAAAGCTCCGGATTGTAAAATATTATAACTTTTTTTTAAATTTGGATTGCAAAACAATTTATCAAGAAACTAACAGCACATTAATTGATAAGGAAAATAACTGTTAGTGACTATTAAATTACTGGTACATTTCTTTATCAATCTCTGTATCATCTTCAATGATATGAATGGACCGCAGTTGTCCTATAACCAATGACATTATTAGCTGCATTGAATTACAGTAAGAACTGAAACAGAGTCATCGCTAATGATTAGAGCGGCAAAGATTAATCAAAGAATTAAGTAGAATAAACTATGAAATTGTTGCCAACTATTTTAATATTCAATTCACCTGTATAAGTATTTTTTTATGATAACACATGTCAGACTCCAGCATGTTAAATGTAAATATGTTCCAGTTTCTTCTCTCCTCTCTGACTGTAAACTGAATATCTTTGAGTTGTGGACAAAAGAAAACATTTGCAGCGTCATCCTGGGCTTTTTTTTTGGAAACACTGATCAAACGTTTTTTGACATTTTGCAGACCAATCAAGTAATCCGTTAATCGAGAAATAATCAAAATCCATGCTGTAGACTTGTGTTATAGCCTTCTTGCTTCTATCCGTGCTTTTGTTTGGTCCCTTATGTCTTGTGTTGGTCTCTCTGTCAATGCTTCTTGTTTGTCTGTCTGTCTGTCTGTGTATGTGTGTGTGTGTGTATGTGTGTGTGTCTTGTTTGTGAGCAGCAGACAACGGTCTTGCTGTTGTGTTTTTGTTGTTGTGTCTCCCTCCTTCCCGGCATTCATCTGTGTTTTGGTGTACAAAGATTGTGCCTTCCTCGGTATGTGTAGTATACTTTTCTGTATATTGTTATCTAGACCAACACTTTTGCGTGTTCATTTAAATAAAAATTGGATCACAAAAACAGAACAATTGAGAGATAATCGACACTGAAAATAATCGTCTGTTACAACCCTAATAATGTCAATGACTCTGCTTGTGCTTTTCGTCCAATGGCAATTCAAAATGTCTGTTGTGAAAAAGGTTTTTGATAAGTTGTAAAGTTTTTTTCAGTTTCAGACATGACAGAAGTGTGACAGAAAAAGTGTGCCTGCTTTTTTGCTGTAGAAAATTGCAAATTGTATCCAACCTTAACCACGGTTTGATTTTTGTTGGGATCATAGAAAACGCAAACTAAACTATACTGCATGTGCTCTGACAACAAGATAAAAAGAAAGCGCAGTGAGAAAATTAACATGCATTGTAATGACGGTTGGACAACCTATTGGAGCAAATGAGGTCTTTGGGTATAGCGTTAGTCATAATTGCCAGTCCAACTTTTGTTAGGGATTGCAACATATCATTAGATGCAGAGATGCATTAGTGTGAGGGATGGCCAAAGCACCAAGCTGTATCTCCCTATGGTTCTTTATTAGCCACTAATCCAATGATGATCGTTATTAGGGAGAAGTGTGTGTGTGTGTGTGTGTGTGTGTGTGTGTGCACACGCGTGCGAGCTTGAGTGTGTGTCTGTAAGATGCATTTTGGCACAGTGCTCTGTATAGTAGCCCAGTGATTTATTATCTGGCTAATGCTGTCCCTTCTTCCCCAAAGCTGCATTGTCCTTTTGCCAATTAATTCTGAATCTGTTACGACCACTGGGAGGAAGAGAGGGAGAGGGAGAGAAAGAGAGAGAAATGCATTGGTTGAATCTTGGAGTCAAGTGCAGTGCTATTTTTTGTGCCTAGTTAATCTGACTCTTGTCATCTTTTGATGTCCACTTATGTTTTTCTTTCTAATAGGGAAGCACAATATACTGGCAAACATTGCTGTTGCTAAAGATTCTGCTCTCCTCCTAAGATCATCATTTACGGTCTCGCTACTTGCATTTTCTATTAAATCCAGAGAATGCAAAACCTAAAAATGGAGAATATTGATCATCTGGACTTTTATGGACATCAGTACATAAGCGTAGCACAATTACAGTGATACCATTTTGTGATCTAACCACACCGAATAAGAATCACCCGTTTTCTACCAAAACAAATACCAAAACAGCAGCATATTTTGTGTGTGTGTGTGTGTGTGTGTGTGTGTGTGTGTTTGTGTGTGTGTGTGTGTGTGTGTGTGTGTGTGTGTGTGTGTGTGTGGGTGCACTGATGAGGTCTCTGTGGGACCTTAGTGTGTCTTACCAGTGTCAGTATGATTGCTGTTTACGACGGGTGCAGACAGCGCAGCACTGATTATAATTACTAGTTGAGATGCAGAGAAGGGCTCCTCTCAGTTTATTCTTGATCATATTTTTGTCGTCTCTTGTCCACATGACACATTCAGGAAAGATATGCAGGACGATGTCAGTTGAATACAAGACAATGTAACTGAATAATACTTGATCGCTTTAGCATTGTTAACATACTATTTTTCTTTTTTTGCTTTGTGTAGCGAAAGGAATATTGCCATAAAATGCTTTAATTTGAATCTTTAAAATTGGATATTCATGCTGAAGTTTTATTTGTAGCTGTCAAAACACCTGTTTTGCTATTTCTTAACCATTTGTTGGACAAATCTTTCCGCCAGGATCGTTTTCCCACCTTATCGCCTTGTCATTAACACTGCAGTGTTCTCCCTTCTCTTAATTAAATCCTCTGTTTACAGGCTTGTGATTATGCACAAAGTCCCATAGCTGCCAAAAAATCTATACTCAAATCTACGTTTATCAACGTTGTTTTGTCTTGTCATGCTTCATGTGTGCAATACACATTACACTTTGTGGAAAAAAAAGAATTGTGTCAGAGAATCTAGAAATATTCATTCTAAGCTAAAAAAAATGTGATGCAAATGTTTTCTTGAATTGTGCAGGCCCAGTTTGAAGCAAAGGTTTGGTTTTCTCCAGGAAAGTATTACTTTGACTTATTATTCCTAACAAATACCTGCACAGCAGTAGGTTTTAGACCAATGCAAACGTCTCCCTTCCTCTTCTTGTTGCCACTTGTTATCATATATTATGTATTTTTGCTGCTACCTCAACCACCTGCTGGAATGATAGTCTGTTTGCCTGGGCAACACAGCTGGTTGGAGTAAAACAGTAGGCTATTGCTGGCTGACTGTCACATGGTTTGCTCTGCTGGAAATGTCTTTGTGCTGACAGAGAAGAACAGAGTGTTGCTTTGCACAGAGACAAACAACTCTCAAAGACAAAAAAGGGAGAAAAAATCCTGTTTTGTGGAATTTTTGGAGGGAAAATTAACATAGCAAGCGCAAACCTCATTCACTTTCTGTCTACATCTGTCACCAAGCCATTAAGTGTGTCTGTATGTGACAAGGTGCTTGAAACACTCTACTAAGATAGAAACAGATAATTCCAACAGGAACATATACAGCAGGCGGCTTGTTTGTTTAGCATTTATCATAACCTGTGCTTCCATTGGATTCATGACTAAATGTTGCTGATCCTTCCCAATTTCACAAGCATCAGGGGTGCAAGATTCACAAAATGTCACCATTCGATTCAATATCGATCATCATTTTTTAGGATCAAGAGTCAATATTGATTTTAATTTTTTTCAACTCAGGAGTCAATATCGATTTTCCATTCAATCGATTCTCAATTTAAGAAACGACTCACAGTATGTAAATTAAGTTACTTTTCCCATGTGATAGTATACACGCCATTTCAAAATGAAACGATTTTTTTGAGTTCTATGAATTGATTTTTAATCTGTAAAGCTTGCATCACAATGTGAATGTTTTTTTGCAGACCCCTAACAAGCATATTGTTAGATAGTAAGTCTTTCTTTGCAAGCTTAGGAAGCTTCACTCTAAGCATACACATAACCCGCATGCTATCCTCGGGTCAAATTAACCCGTTTTCCTGTATCAATGTTCTTTTAAATACCCAATTGTTACAATCCAAAATAACATTCTACAACTTTTATTAATTTTGAGGTGTCGTATTAAATTTTATAGCATTTGACAAATGTATTGGGTAAAAGACATATCCCATTTGATGCTTGAAGTTAATAATTTATTGTTAAAAAAAAACAATTGGGATAATGGACAACAACTTTGAGTTTAGGCAAACGTGCAGACGAAACCCACAAATCAAATGATCTAAAACAAAAAAGAGATTTTCTATACACATGATCTAAAAACACATATAGGGAAAATACATATAGGCTGTTCATCTACTTTACCACATCTGACCAACTCATGTTTCATGTTCTCCTCCTATAAACATGACTGGGCCTCTGAACATGGAAGATCACTGTGAGAGGAGGTGACTCAGCAGGTTTAAGCCTTAAGCATGGTATGACTACACTATAAAATCCCAGTAGACATTCATTAAAAATTATGTGACAAAATATAACAAAATCAGATTTATAAGTATATTTTTTTAAATGGCGCATGGGAATGTACATAAAACAATTGTTGCATCGAGATGCATTGATAATTGGTTTAGAATCGAATGGTTGGCCGAATGGTTGGAGATTCCCACCCCTACTAAACTGACATCTTCTCAATTCTCTCTTTTTCAGGTCCAGAGTGGTACTTGGTCAGAGTGGAGCTGACTGTGATGGATGTAAATGACAACATCCCAGAATGGACCATGGTTCCTTCTCCCTACCTGGCTGTGGTTTCCCCTGACGCCCCTGCGGGCTCGCTGGTCTACAAGCTCCATGCTCAAGACGGGGACGAAGGCAACAACGGTGAAGTGGAGTACTTCCTGTCTGATGGTAGGTTGTTATTTTTTCTCTCGTGCATTTACCATCATTTTACATTTTATTCATAAGATGCCTTCCTTTTTAGTATTCTGTTTTCCAAACTCCTTGCCTCGACATTAAAGCGGAGCTCTCGCCAAAATGCAACCTAGGGTCTTTCTGTGAATTGTGAAGTCAAACTTTCGTTTAATGACGGAAACTCCACTTTTAAGATGGACTGTGTTCTGTTTTTTTGGTCAAATGGTCTTTTGAATGGTGTGAGTGCTAGGGGCGCTTTCAGGTAGGTGAAAGGATCCTGGTGTTGTGCACGCTGTTGTTAAATCCTGAAGTATGTGACAAACTATATTTAACCCTGTGAAAGGCACATCACTTGGTTTTAAATGAAAGCCTTAAGATGTATGTGACATGAGGGGTGCAAGTTTAGTAAATACGCTTGCATCAAAAACATTTTTAGAGTTTAATAAAGTACTGAAATCAGTAAATTGATTTATCTAAAATGAGGGAATTACAACAATATTTTGCAGTTTTTTGAAAAGTGTTTCATCATTGGTGTGTATGATACAGAGGGAATAAATGTATCATGGTCAAAGCTTTATTTTTATCTTTTGATGTAGAATCAAATATGTTCATGTTGCCCCTTGAAACTTGAGTCTCTATTGAGCCATTTTTTTTTTTCATGCACACAGTTATTTTCCAGTGTAATGCAATTCATTTCTCCACTACGCAAAATAATTGCTTTTCTTATTGTTTGCAATGTAATGATTTAATGTGCCCATTTTGAAATCTGCTAAACATCTGTCTATAAAGAGAGTGTCTTCCAATCTTCCCCATGGGATGGACAGAAAATGGATTGACAATAGAATTTACATGAAAAACATCAACATTTATGTTAGTGTCTTGACTAGAATGCAGGATTGGGTGTGAACCGCCTCAATGGGAGGCCTTCCATTGTGCAGTCGAAAGTTACATTGCATTTACAAAAGTTTGGATGACCTGTTATATTTTCATGAATATTTAACATCATAGTTCCAGTCTGTCTTTGCTCTTTGCATTATACATCTCAACAGTTTGGAAAACTGACTGTCCAGTCATTTTTAGCACTTTAGTGGCACAAGCTCAGCATGCATTTACAATTTTTTTTGACGGCTCTTAAAGGCAGCCCTTTTTTTTTTTTTAGAGCCTATTGCCTTGTAGTCCATTGCACTGCTTGACTCTGAGCTGTAACCTAGGGAGTTTCCTTTCTTTCCTCTTGAGCTGAAAGCCTTCTCAACATGAAACCACAGAAAGAAGTCTGGAAGAAAAGGTTCAATTCACATCATGGCATAACCGTTTGCATCTCTAATAGTTTATCTTCTCGTTATTTTAGCAAGATACACTCTACGTACCAATCTTTTGTACCCGTTTATGATTTAATTATATCTACAACTCTCTAAAAACGTCAACCATTACTTTTCAGTGTTCTCAATGCTACCTTCAAATTACTTCTTAAAGGTCCCATGACATGCTGCTTTTTGGATGCTTTTCTATAGACCTTAGTGGTCCCTAATACTGTATCTGAAGTCTCTTTTATATAGGCCTTAGTGGCCCCCTAATACTGTATCTGAAGTCTCTTTTATATAGGCCTTAGTGGCCCCCTAATACTGTAACTGAAGTCTCTTTTATATAGACCTTAGTGGTCCCCTAATACTGTATCTGAAGTCTCTTTTATATAGACCTTAGTGGCCCCCTAATACTGTATCTGAAGTCTCTTTTATATAGACCTTAGTGGTCCCCTAAATGTGTAAAAGAACAAACTGCGTTAGTGTTGGACTTTGAAACCAATGATATATTTTCAGGATTCAACACTAATGGTTGGCCGATGGCCCGGGCCAAGTAAAATGCCAGGTTGGGCAAGTAAATACAACAACCCACTTGCCCATTTTTGTGTTAAAAAAAAGGTCAATGAAACAGCTACAATTTTTTTCAAAGTTTTCCATAACTTTGAGTCTAAAGCAGATAAAAGTGGATCAATTAAAAAAATATACCTTTCCAACCTGGCAAAGTGAAAAAATAACCTTAAAGTTGAACCATGATCTTTAGTAAAAGTGAAAATTGTACTCCAATCAGTCCACACATTGCTTTTCTCTGCAGGTGGTGATGGTCGTTTTGAAGTGGACAGGAAGAACGGCCAGGTGCGAACTACAGGCCTTCCCCTGCAGCGGGACAGGGAGTACCTGCTGACAGTGGTGGCTGCCGACCGGCTGGGCAGCCGCAGCGCCCCAGTCGTGGTCTCTGTGGTGGCTGGAGCCCGGCCACCACAGTTCACCAACGCTTCCTTCACCATTGCCATACCTGAAAACACCCCTGAAGGACAGCCGTGAGTTTACACGTACAGCAAACACAGGGATACAAAACTTCAAAAGCGCCTGGTTTTATCTCTGGAATTACCTTTACAATACCTATGTCGGCTCTGAAACACAAAATTAAAAAACAAAATCTTGAATTTCTACATGAGGCATCCACATGAAGGGGTTTATACACCTCACAGATTCGCAAACAACTTTGGACAAGTATATTTCTTCTAGACATTGTCTAGCTACTACAGTCCTGATCAATAGCCAGACCAGTCAGATTTAAACATTTATTAAATGTTTGAAGAGATGAATTCATCATAGACATTTGATGTGCACATGTTTCTCACATACACACTATGGTTGTAATGATACACCAAACCTATGATTCGGTTCGTATCACGATTTTGGACTCACAATTCAATACAAAACTTGATTTGTTCTGGGGGGGGGGATTTCTCAGTAAACGTAATAAACATTTTTCTGCCACATGGCATCAATTTGTCATTGATTACATCCCACTTTGCCACACAGTAATACAGAGACCTTATTTATTGATATTGATTGACTTCAATAGCGATCGATCCAACACCAAAGATTCTTTTGTGGGTAGCGTAAGATTACGACAACGTTTAACACGCACATTTTTTTTTTGTATGATTGTTTTCACCACGGTTAACAACTCTGGGCTAACCCACAAATTCATCAGTAATGTTAGTGACTGTATCGATAGATAACTAATCTAATCACGTAATTTAGCTAGCCAGCACGCCCATGTCTTCTGCCTCAGTCTCCAAGCGCTGCAGGGCTTCAGTTGGCATGAGAGCTGACAACAGCCCCGGGGACACATTCATTCCACAGTCAGCCCCCAGCCAGCTAGCAACCATCTCGGTCAGCACTTAACTCCTGTGCTAAGTACGCTAACGGCAGTTTGCTGAACTGTCGGTAAACAGACCCAGACACCCGAGTCAAACAGCGGCCACTCTTAACGTTAGCTACACCTCCGTTAGCATTACCAGTGCCCCCTCTTTTGCTTTGATTTGTCTTTACAGTTAGCTAAATTTACCAGACAAAATATGAATATGCACCAAAAGGACTAATAGTAGTATGTGAGATGTGGTAGCACTGGATCTGGACAAGAAGGATAACTCTGGAGTTGGAAGGCGTGTGTCGCGATTCTACCTTCTCCCATAGGTTTGTGGAGCTGGGGGTCGAGATTTTGGTTTTAGTTTCCATATCGTTACAGCCCTAATACACTCATAATTCATATTTTATAGACTGCTACATCAATGATGTGCAGCACATGAGTAAAAGCACTGATGCAGTGGGCCGTGATGGATGTAATGCATGGTTTTTACACTATTGATATGAGATCATATGGTATGAGTGATATATACAATTAAATATGCATGTCCCACATGCCTGCATGCCTTCACACATTAAACTGCGTAGGCCTGTGCGTCCTTACACACATAAGCACTCACAGCCTCAGGCCTGAGTAAAGTGGTCCAGTTATGACTAGCATCCTTGGATTGGTCTCATTATCTTCCTCTTCTTACTTCTTTCTTCATTTATTTGACTGACACGTTTGGCAAACCAATACAGTTGTTATTCCAGTCTTGCTGTTTACTCTGATTTCATCAGGGAAACTGTGCAAGTGTTAGATACAACATCTAATAAATGATAATCAACAGCTAAACTCTCCCCCTTAGGTTTCTCCCTCATAGGTTGACTTTACTATTCTTCTGTACTTTTAACTTAACACTTCTACTCTATTCTGCTCATTTCCATTTTCCGCTTCTGTAGTCAATTCTGGCAACTCTCTAGTTTTCGGCCTGTTCCACCACAAAAATGTAACAACCCCTAACTTAACATGCCGCCATTGTGGGCCCCAGCTCAGGAGGTGGTTCCAGGTAGGCCTACTCTCAGAGCAATGGAATGCAACACAGTAAACACTGAAATAATTAATGCAGAAAGTGGATTTAGCTAAATAACTGCATAGGAAGTGGGTTTTTAGATGAGGGTTGCAAACTTTTCAGGGCAGGAATTTCATGGCGGCCACTACGGCCATATCCACCTCTTCTACCCGACCTTGTTCATTCAGTCAATGGTGTACTTTGTGTCTCCCCAGCTTCCTGGTTACACCGGCTGTGTCCTTCCAGAAGAAACCAATCAGCTACAGCCTTCTCATCAATCCCAGCAGTCTCTTCTCAATCTCAGCAGAGACGGGTGACATCCGCCTGACGCGCCCTATTGACTACGAGACCGACCAGCATCGTTACTTGCTATTGGTCCGAGCCAGCGAAGGACTGGACAGCATGAGTAGTGCAGCGGAGGTTTGATTTATTTTTATTTATTTGTTTGTTTGTGTGTGTGTGTGTGTGTGTGTGTGTGTGTGTGTGTGTGACCTGACCAACAAAACTACTTGGTCAAGTTTCCGAAAGATCTTGGTTTGGTTAAAATGTGTGTCTTTAGGTGGCCGACTTAAGTTGTGTACGTAAGTTCAGAATGTTACGTGAGTCAACATGTGTGTCTGTCATTTAAAATTAGTTGATGTGTTGAGTCTTGGTTTCACACAAAATACTAACAGCAGACTTCTGAGTGAAAGTTTTTTTGACCATCCATACACCCTGACCTCCTCCCAACGCAGATTTTGAATAGAAACATATCTGCGATAAATCAAAAACAAACACAATCCAGGAGAAAATACATTTTCCTTGAAACTTAATTGAGAATACATTTTAATTTTTAGGAGACAGGGCTGGAGTGTGTGTGGTGTGAACTCCAAGTCACATTTCCACTGTCTAAATTCAGTGACTTGAGGGTCTTCAAAACTCAGTGTGTTGACAGTACAAGGTTGTACAGTATACAATAACAATATTTGACAAGTCTTAAAATTAACAGGTATTCTAATGGTGAAATTATTTGATTTCACTTGTTTGTCATGTGGCTTTGCTATCTTTGATTCGCCGCATTTGAAGCTGTTGTCAATGCTTGGACGGTATTCGTAGACCCAGTGCAGTGATTGTTGGCTGGAAGACAGCAGTTGAATTGTGGTGAGCTGTGGTGATTGTGAAATATCTTCCCGACAATAAAGTAACCACACATGGTCATAAAATCCCAGTCTACTCTGAAACTTCCTTGATCTTGTAATGCATTTAAGATGCTGAAATGCTGTTGGATGGAATTTGATTGATTTACAGTTACTTTTAAAACAATGATGGTTTGGTTCTAGGGCCTCCTGATTTGTCTCTTTTTTTGTTGAATGGGAGGCATTTTTAACCCATCAGTGCTACATGGGTTTTTATTGGATGCTTTTAAACTGAATTTAATGTAAAATAGCATTGAAATCCTGAACCTAAAAGACAACTGGACATGTCCGGTTTTAGCCTGTGAGTATGAGTGTTGTCTACAGTCAAACCCAAATAGACTTGTCTGTCTGGGATGACCGCTTTGGAATTCATAACGACTTCTTCATGTTGTCAGGAAGTGAGAGAACAGCGGCTGATCGCTGCAGGCTTCGATGCATCTGGTCTGGTTTCTACTTTACTTTGGTCCGAGGCTAAAACATGTCCCGCTGAACCAAACTGTCCTCAACTGCTCCACTCTTGGCCCCTGTGGACTACAGAGCAGTACGACGAGAGAAAGAAAGAGAGAGAGAGAGAGAGAGAGAGAGAGAGAGAGAGAGAGAGAGAACAAAAATAAATAAATAAATGGAATAAATAAATGGGCAGGGAGTTGGTATGTGTCCTTGACTGCCCACACGCCTGCCCTGGGTGGCCTGCTTCCTCAGCCCTATGCTTGACTCTGAAGCCTGCACAATCTTTTTAAACATCCTCATGGACTGTCCAGTCAGTGCTGAAAAGTATAGTTTTACAATTGCTCTGAGCTTTATATTAGCTTTTATGTCCATATATGTGCTCTTTGCTGACTCTTGAACAGAATACCGGTATCGATCATTACTTCAAATAGGAACAATGGAGAAGATAATGGAGGGTTGAATGGCTACAACAAATCTTAAGTGGTTTATAATGCATGGTGGTGAGAAGGCACGATACACACTCCACATCCAGCTGTTAAAATATTCATGCTATTAACGTCTCTAATGTTAAAAATAATCTACATAGTATCTTTTTTAGATGTTTTCTTGCTCAACTGGCTTGTAAATTGCACAAAAATTTGACTCCCAAATCATCAATTACACATTGTACAACAACATACTACCAGTTAGAATATTCTTTGGGCTAATGGGTATAGTTTTTTAGAATATCAAAAATGGTGAATATCTGACGAATTAAAATTTGAATGGCACCTGGGACGCTGTGGGGATTTTAATCCAGCTCTGTGTCGTGGCAGTGTGGGCAGTGTGTTAAAATGAACAGTGTTTGGCTACTGTGCGTGGCGTCAGCGCACAGAGCTCCTCATGGAGTGGAGCAGCGGAGGTCTGTAGAGATCCGCCAGGTCTTGGCAGAGCTCCGTGCACTGGCGCGATCGAGGGAAGCCGTAACACCAATTCAGTTCAATTTTATTTATATAGCGCCAAATCAACAACAGTTATTTCACTGCGCTTCTCATAAAAGAGCATGTCTAGACCTTACTCTGTGATGTTATTTACAGAAACCCAACAATTCTCACCAAGAGCAAACACTAGGTGACAGAGGCAAGGAAAAACTTGAGCAGAACCACGGCTCACCGATTGGGGGTGAGAGAAAGAGATAGAGAGAGAGAGAGAGAGATAGAGATAGATGGAGAATTGTACTAGAGGGTGTGGAGCAGGAACATGGAGGCAGTAGATCTGGACTCCACAGCTCAAGAGCCAGAAACACCTGCAGGAAGCAAAATGAGAGAGAGGAGAGGGGCGAGAGAGCACAAGACTCCGGGAAAAGGAGGAAGTCAAATTAGTTAGTTAGGTTAGTTAGAGTTAGTTAACATGCATTAATGGGATGAGATTGCATACAGATGGAGAGAAGGAGGAGGAGAGAGGTGCTCAGTGCATCATGGGAAGTCCCCCGGCAGTCTAGGCCTTAATTGTGGACACCATTCATCTAAACACACAGCCAACACATAGATGACACAGAGCTGGTTTAAAATCCCCATAGTATCCCTTAAGGCAAGGACCTTAACTGAGAGAGAGACATATTTTTACATATATTGTATACTTTTAGCACTTTTACACCATTTGTTGGCATGCTTTTATAAATCATGTTTTCATGTTAAACATACATTGTGAACCCTTAGGATGAACTGTGTATGTGGATGGCTCTTAGTGACTACCTTACCTATTGGTCAGTAAGCAGTGGAGAGTTATGGTTGCTTAACATACAGTGGGTACGGAAAGTATTCAGACCCCTTTAAATTTTTCACTCTTTGTTTCATTGCAGCCTTTTTC
>NC_048407.1:2747550-2759211 GCF_013103735.1 Etheostoma cragini
TGGAAAATGGCTGCAATGAAACAAAGAGTGAAAAATTTAAAGGGGTCTGAATACTTTCCGTACCCACTGTATGTTGGATTCATGTTAAGTCTTTTGAAGTTTTGAAAAGAACTTTCAAAAATTAACAATAATTTGGAGACGTCCTGCCCTGACTCTGAGGACCCCCTAGGGACCCTGGACCCCCTCTTGACAATCCCTGCCTTAAAGAATTCTATTTTCACGTGAAAGTGGTGAAATAACATTCATTTGTTTGCTAAAGGATACTAGAAATAAATGGCACTTTTTCAATTTGTGTAGCCGTCCATTTTTGCTTTTGATTTTATTCTGCTTCTTAGAAATCTGTCTCCGTCTGCCAAAATAGCAAACACAGGTGGAGTTTTTGTGTGAACTGGAGTCACTGAGCATGACTTTAATTTGCAGGTATTTTCAAAGTTTCTCCCTCCAGGAGTGATAGCTCACTGGCACCATTAGCTACCTAACCAGCCTGCGACCTGCCTGCAGCTGCCCCAAGTGTGTGTGTTTGTGTGTGTCTGCGCACAAAACTGTGTGCATGTGTTTGAGCTCATCTTGCTTTATTACGGCTGACTTCCCTCTCTTCTCATTCAATCTTACTTTCCTTTAGCCTTTTACACACATGTGTACTCTAAGTTCATATGTCTTGCCAAACCCATGCCAAAATACTGGCACATAGGCTCGCTCACTCTGCCATGCGCACACACACACACACACACACACACACACACACACACACACACACACACACACACACACACACACACACACACACACACACACACATACACACGCAGGCAAACAAAGATTACCAGTCACTGCCAAACACTCACAAATCACCTTAGGGAGTTGTCATGGTCAGATTTTATTTTGTTGTCCATTGTTTCCAAGCTGTTCTTTGCGGAAGAATTAACAGATATTACAGAACTTCCTCACCTACCAGGACTTAATACCAGTGGTATTTACACACCACTGACAATGTGCGTGTGTCTGTGTGTGTGTGTCAGAGAGTGATCTGAAGTGTTTTTTGTCTATACAGCTGTATTTATATGTCAGAAAAGAAAGAAAGGGCAAGATAGGCTCTCCAGCTAGCCCATGTGTGTGTATGTCTTCCTCCCGTATGCTGCACGCAGGCAGTCAACATCTGGTAGAAGATGCTGTGTTTGCCTTCATGCCCCTAATTGAACTGAACAGCATTACTATGTCTCACACACACACACACACACAAACACACACACACACACACACACATGCTCACACCATACAAATTCATCTTTGCACACTGAGCCACTCTGATTTTTTAGCTCAGGGCTTCTGAAAAATTGTACAAGATTGCATTCTCTGCTGACCTACTGAAGGGACCGACTCTGCAGAAGCTCCCTCACTGAGGAGGGGTAAATAAACCAGAGGGATCAGGGTCAGGGCATGCCTTTGGAGAAGGTTGGGATGTGGGTTTCTTTTGGTTATGGATTGGGTTAATGTGGGTTACTCGCAGATGAAAAGGACTCCGGACCCAAAGAAAACCAATTTTGGACAGTGCCTGAAGTAATAATCCCAGATTTGAAATTGTCATAACACCAACCCAGTGGGAGTTTTAATTCCCAGCATTTTCACTTGTGATTGCCTGGGCAATTTTAGCATGTAGATGCAGTAACAACATTGCTAACACATACAATATGAGATAAGAAATACAGAAACTCTATGCTAAATGTTTTTCTTTTACTATATATTGTAATATATTGTAAAATGCTCCCGATGTATTCCCAGTGCAGTTTCACACACGTATAATATATAGTGCAATTACATGACTTAGTGTTCTATTTTGTCTGATGAATCCTTGAAGCTTTTGAATTAGTTTAAAAACACATGGAACAGTTGCACATGTCGATAGATTAATTTTTACCTTTAAGATTTCATGGCACTGGATTTGGTGCCTACATATGACAGGAAACTGTATGTTTCAATGCCACTTTTAAGAGTGTCTATGTGATGAGGGTAAGACTTTGTCATTCACTCAAGCCACCTCTTCTTCCTTCTTTGACTTCCTCCCTGTTTCTCTCCATCTTTCAATGTCCTCCTCTCCACTCCTAAATTCTCTCTTAGGTTCGAGTTGTTATTGTCGATGAAAATGACTGCGTTCCTGAGTTCCTCCAGTCCATTTACAGCAGGGATGGCGTGCCGGAGACCGTGACAACAGCAACGTCCCTGCTGCAAGGTGAGACATCTGGACCAAACTCAAAAGATTGTGTGCCGTCCTTAACCCCCACTCCTATATCTGCACATCACTGAGTGCACATTTTTATTTGTGTCTTTAGACGACATAAAATTACATTATCTTGCACTCCAAACAATCCCATTTCTCTGTGTTTTTCCATTGTACGTACTCGCACGGGGAATTGGAGATGCACTTTGCTGTTTTTGTCAGCTTTTTTGTCAGGAATCTACTTTTGTGTTTTTTGATTATTTCACTTCACTAGTTAAACACACAATTTTAGTAATGTTAGGGTACTCTTGTTAAAATCGTCTTTAAACATTCCTGATAAACACAATAAATAATTCATAAATCCTAATGTTAATTGAGGAGGAAATGATGCAGTACTTTGTGTTTTTTTTAGATCCCATTCTCGGTTTAATGAATATCTCAGTAAATAACAAGAGACGTTTTATTCATGTCCTATAACAGTAGGTGGTTGTAAAGTTCAAGGCTTTATAAAAAACACACTGGAAGTTAAGTTAAACCAGGTTCAGCTCAGGTGGCTAATGTGTGCCTGTGTGGGGTCTGTGTTATATAAATGTTTGAGAAGCCCTGCTATAGTGGATTTCACAACAAAATAAGGCCTTTTAACATTCATGTGTTTTGACTGGTCAGGAAACCGAGTAGGTACTTGTCAGCACTGGCAGCCGTGAAATCACCAGCACTTCCATCAGCGCAGCTACTCTAGACTCTCCTTTCCTGTAATGACCCAATTTTCACACGGGGATCACTTAAGTTTCATCTTTGACGGGAAATGGTAATGGTAACTGTTGTGGATTCATCACAATTTGAGTTGTCACAGTGTGACAGAGATGCCCTCTTTTTAAGGTTCTTTTTTAGAATGTGACGGCAAAGCATTTCACACTTGTCTTTCCCCCTCCACTCTGCATGGAGACTACATATTCTATTTGAAATACATTTATATTTATGAAATATCTTTAAAAAGTGTATTTATTGATCGAAATTTCATGATGAATAAAACAATATTTCTTCCACATTCAGCTCAAGATCATTCTGGTTGCAGCTCAAAATAAAGTGATGCATCTAATTGAAAATGAACAGCTTTACATACTGATGGCTAAAACTGGAAACACCAACAGAGCTGCAAATGAGTGTTGACAAGAACAAAATGCAGGGCAATAAAATGCCGCATGCAGTACGTGAATTATTAATGTCTGCTGTGATGACACCTCATTTGAAGTGCTCATTACCTTAGGCTGCTGGCGGATTTTTGGGGTTGGATTGTCATTACAAAGCAATGGTGCTGTTTCACTTCCGCTGTGTTCTTGCTGATTGTTTGGCAATCATCCTCATCCCTATCATTATTACAATTATTTAAATAGCCTTTTTGAATAAGGGGCGAAATGAGTTACATGCACATAGTTTACTAGCACAGTGTCACAGTAAATAATAGAACAGCTATGACCTGTACAGTGGCTTTGTATCCTGTGAAAACGGTTGTATTGTCTTTACAGCTGACATTGCACACAGCAAAGATAATGTATCATTATCATATCAAAATATGCTTGACTGTAAATATTTTAGAAAGTATATTATTTATGTTACTCATGATGAAACAATAATACAAGTTCAAAGTAATAACTAGCACTTCGGATTCACACCTGGCATTAATGTGTTTTTGGAGATTGATCGCAGGTTGACAGCTCTAAGAATGACAGCTCATCATGAGAATGCATCTCCACATGCGTCTTGACCGACACCCATGCACACACACACGGACACGTCGTGCACTCAAGATGTATGCAGCAGAGACGGTGCAATGGCGACCCAGCAGCCCCCTTACTTGTTTCTTCCCGCTACTAATATTAGACTGAACAAATGTGCATGCAGGCTGAAATTCACTGTGATCTTCTGCGGGGACTCAGCTTTGAGCAGGACAAACTCCGCTAGCAGCTAGGCTAATGTATACAGAGTACACATCACTGAAACCCTGCTGGGCTGTCCTCCTTCATCGGAGAAATGTCTTGCTGAGTCAAGTTAGAACCGAGCAGTCTGTGTAGAAGTCTAGATGGTTATACTGTAGCAGCCTGGTGTTGTTCTCAGGCGATTTAATGAAGTTGGGACACATTGAACCGCGGTGCAGAACTGCACTACGCTCTAGTGCGGCGCTGGATGAGTCTTTCCTTACTCAACCTCCCTTTTTTTGTGTCAAGGTAAATGAGGGCTCTACCGGTGGCATGGTATATTGAAAATTCATACCGGTGGATTCATACTGGTGTACTTTCCATACCCTTAAATACCGTCCACTCCTTACCAGAACTAACAAAAAAAGTTAGTAAAAGCTTGTGAGGGAGAAGTTATTGATGACTATGTGACTGAGGTGCATGGCGTAGGAGGCACAGCAGGCACTCAGCCTGCTGTCATAAACAAGTGCACTTTGGGAGGCGACGTTTTACTCTGGTGTGTGTGTGTGTGTGTGTGTGTGTCCATCCATTTCAGTGTATTTCTTTATCATATCTGAAATATTATATCCTAGAATCTTTCCAGAGTTTCCAATTTGCAAATGTGAACATTGGCAATTAGCTTATAAACTTGGTGAGGTGGAAAATGACTCACACAGGGCGGTCCTTTGCCAAACACTGTTTTTCTCATTACATTTCAAAATTACTTAAAACATTAATGCCTTAATGCATGTTACAATAAATACAGTTCTACCCAGCTCTGAGTGCAGCTGAAGCTCAACAGCCACGCCTTCTAAAAAAAGACATGTTTTTTTTTCCACCCTTACTTGATTAGACAGGTTAAAAGTCTCAGTATTAAATTAAATGAGCTGTAAGAAATCGGCATCCAGCATCGTTTTGCTAAACCATGTGCTAGTAATCCCGTAATCAGTTCCATCTTAAGAGTGGACAAATGCATACTTTGCCAAGTTGCAAAAAAAAACGGCAGAGTACCAAGCCGGCCAATTATCTTGCTTTTCATAGAGATCTGAGGCTCCTGCATTTTTCATCTTCAGTGCAAATCATTACATGCCAATCAGACATGGGAGCTGCAGCCAGCAATGTACTGCCCCCCCCCCAATGTATAATGCCAGCACAACGATGCTGGTTAAAGATTACACGGGGACATGCTGATGAATACTTGCTCAACGGGTGCTTAAAAAGTACAAATCTGTACTTTGTAAATTAAATATTTACTCATCTGTGACATGTGTTTGGCCACTGCATTGGGTTGGACCTTTTTCTTCCCATCGCATCAGATGAGAGGGTATTCATCACTTCACGGCAACAATACGGCTGCATTTCAGTTGCAATTCATAAAAATGTCAGTCCTTGTAACCGGGGTTGTGGTACAGGGTAAACACACATACATTCACTTTATTCTGCTTGCAAATCTGACCATAAATCTAAATAACAGAAATTTGCTATTTTCACACATGATTTGATGCAGTGTTTTGCCGTGCTAAAAAGGGAGGCAGTGTGACACAATACATTTAGAGAAGCTACTTTTTGCAGCTGTTAACCAATGCTTTTGGCAATTTAATGATGAAACATTTGACCTTCTTACAGTCTTGACAAAACATTACATTGTTTTCTTTTCTCCTGTCTTTTGGCAGCTGAAAAACCTTTCTCTGAATCATATAGTTCTAGGAATTAAGTCACATAATCTTTCACATTCACCCTGCTCTTCCTTTCCTGAATGCTGAATCTTACACTTTTATGCAGTTAAAAAATATATATGCTGTCTGTGGGTTTGTGAGATACTGTAGGGCCCAGTTTCTGTCAAGAATGGGTAGGTAGCCTATTAGGGATGTCAAGATCCCAACTCAAGAATCAGATTGGAGCCGATACGGACATTACTGTAACTGAACTTCAGCATTTACCCCAATTACCTTACTCCGATCATTTACATTAGCCTTTAATCACAAGCTTCCTGTCCCCCAGACGCGCTGACAGACTGCCTGGATGCCGTTACTTTAAAACCAAAATGGCGCCCATAAAGAGCCTCGCCTGTCTCGTAGCTTGCCAGCCATTGGCAACAAGTAAAAACGTTTGTTCGTCTTAGTCATCCGTTTTACAGAAGAAGATCCAAATCTCCACGCTTCTTAACCATCCTTACAGGCTGTTATTCCCTGCAGTCGACACGAAATTAAAAGATTGACTATTAAATGTGATGTAGGTAGTATTGTGAAGATCCAGGACTTAAACAAAAAAATTGAACATCGACAACTTGTCAGTCCCCCCCCCCCCCCCCCCTCCTTCTGCTGAAGCCCAAAACAGTCTATTAAGCCCCTCCCCCCACAAGAGAGAATGAATTTGTGTGCATGAGCAGTGATTGACATGGTCAGGTGTGAAAGAAACGTCATCTTTTGATTTGTCACTCACTAAAGTATTCTTAACCTGAAATTCATTGGTGTTCAAATTAGTAATATTGGGATGCTTTTTTATGTTGCAGTTGCACTTTAGGGCACTTTAATCTTCCAGCTTTTGGAAATGTAATTGATTTTATTTTAATTTGATGGCTCCCTTAGCTGCTAGCCTGGCATTCTCTCATACTCTGCTTCTGACTGGCTAGTAGTCCTTACTTAGTTACTGTACATGTGAGTTAATTAACTGAGGTTCGTGTTAAATTTATAAATTTTAGTTCATTAGAATTGTTCACTATTAATTATAGTTAGTTTCTCCATTGCTTGAATGTACAGTTTGCAAACTGTGTGTGTGTTCGTGTGTGTGTGTGTGTGTGTGTGTGTGTATTTATTCATGTGCATGGGTGTTTGTGTGTGTTTTTATTTTTCTGTGTGTATATGAGCCTGAGCCAAATGCAATGTAAGGTGAATTTGAGAATTGAGAAGTTGATGGCAAAATGACTTGTTAGCGGAAAATATGCTTATTCAAATCCCTGGTGGATTTTTTCCTTTTTTAGCAAGGCAATCAATTTGTGGTTAAGCCAGTCGTGGCTCCATGGATTCCCAATGTGTAATCTAGAAACAGAAATGTTGCTAAATAAAAGTCCTTTCAATGCATGCTGTGCAAATGACACAAACTCCCCTTGTGTTAAAGAACTGAACATTTAAGTCAGTGGGAGCATCACTTCCTTTTCAATCTTCGCTGTGGTTACATAACATGTGAAGTGAGTAGATATCCTGTGCTTTAGTTGAGTTCCTTTTTCTCAAATACATGAAACAAGAAGAAAACGTGACTCTGCATTAATAAGAGAACAGACTGTACTTTCTTGTTTGATTCTACTCTATTTTCTTTTTCACATTGACTTAAATCCGTATGCTTGATTGGCATAATAAGTAATTTCTTGCGAGATGTGAATAATATTAAAAAAGTAAACCTAAATAGGACAGAAAAAAGGGTGGAAACATAGTAGTGAAATAGCATTGTATTAGTATCTGTGTTTTTTACAGGGCAGCTCAGTCGCTGCACAACCCTTGTCCATAGACACCATCACTTGCCTCCGTTCATTTTTGAAGTAATAAAGACAAGTTTAGAGATATACTGTATAGAAATTACACAAGCCACTATTACTGCCATGACATCCCACTTGTAGACAGTGTGTGTGAAATTTATTTTAAATTGTAACCATTTCAGCCCAGCTGTTATTGAGGTAGATGTCTAGCGGATCATTCAAAACCTGCTACCGTCATTGAATTGTTGAAATGCAGCCATTGAAGTGGTTACATGTAGACCAGTTTTAATAGAAGCTAAGGTAACCCTACAACGGAATGTGCTTGTATTTGCTGTTCCAACAACAAACTTCAACTTTACAAAAAAGAACAATCCAGCCAAGCATCTTCAAGTTCATATAATTCTGATTTTTATGCCTCTGGACAGGCGGCAGCCATGGCCGCAACTGAAAGGTTAAGGTCACTGTAACCACAAATCTGTCCCATTCTTGTGAACATGATATATCAGGAACCCCTGGAGGGATGAAGAAAGAAAAAAGAAGAAGAACTGGACATATTTAGATATCCAAGTTAGATGCTAAATAAGAAACAGGTGCTCCATAGTGCAGAACAATGATGGAATCCCAACAGCTGAATTAAATTGGCTTTTATGAAATTAATGCGCCTATTTGGAAAAAATAAATAAAAATAAAGCATTGCTAGACTAACTGGCCTATAGGTAAAGCAGGCTCTAGGGTATCCACAGCTGCATGTAATTCTAAGGATTCAGTCTGTCACATGTATGTTTGGTATTAAAACATGATTTATAACATAATGCTAAACAATCATTTGAATAGCTTAGTTTTCTAAGTCTTAAAAGGGAATATATAAAGGCCCAATTTAATATGCAACTTAATTTTAAACAGTTTATGTAAAAGGGGGCGCTGAGCTATCCCTCTTTGTTAATGGGTCCCTGGCTTGAAATAGATTGAAGAATTCTGACTTAAGGGATGAGGAAAGTTGGGATCTATGGACTCCTGTTTTTGTCTGTATTTTCATGTCCATTTAACTTCTAACATCTTTTTCTATTCTCCATTTCTATGTTTTCATCTTTAGTGTCAGCCAATGACTGTGACTCGGAAGAGAATGCAGAGTTGACCTATTACACCCTGAGTCCAGACTTCACCATTTCCCCTCATGGGACCATCTTCCCTGTGGGGCCTCTGGACTACGAGAGGCCCAACCACCTGTACGAGTTTGTAGTGATGGCCATTGACAAGGGCGATGTCCCTCGCACAGGCACAACTACAGTACGGATCCGAATGGCAAATGTCAACGATGAGGCACCTGAGTTCTCCCAACACATGTGAGTACTGTAAGAGTTGGGCTTCTAAACTCCCAGTTATCACACAATTGTTCAGTGTCTAAAAAGTAAATGCATGATGGAAAGAGATATTAATGAGATGCATTGGGGACAATCTTAGGCATTGTCTCCTGGTCTTTTTCTTGCAACGCCTGGAGTCAATATCATTTGGGCAGGGTAGAGCACCACCCATAATAGGTTCAGCCGAAATAACCACTCTCTGCAGGGCCTTCCAGCACTGTCATATACTGTTTTAGTTCCACGCAGTAATCTTTCCCGCCAGGACGCTCTAAATGTCTCTCAGTATTTGAGGGGATACTTGGAATTTTATGCAGGCTCTGCATAGCCTTTTTCACCACTGAGTCATACATGTATACAGCCACTTCAATCATTCATTCATTTATTCAGTCTTTCATTCATTCATTCATTTATTATAAATGGGACTCAGTTCAACAACTGTTTTTTTTAGCAAGTTCCTGTTCTGCAGAAACATACAACATTGAACGTGGTTACAGCACGTTGGGAAAAAAGTGATATGGACTAGACAAATACGGACACTAAATACTAAAACAATACAGTTTTGGTACATAAGGACAGAGACATTTATACAAGACATCAGCACGGGCTAGACAAATACAAATAGTGCAAACAAGGCTTGGAACAATACATGAGCAATTATGTGTGCAAGTGTAACTGTTAAGAAGCTTGTCCTTGACCATCATGAATTCAGATGTGACTGGCTCTGGGCAGTGTTTATTCAGGCCTGTTGGTCTTGTTTTCTTGGACACAGAGATGATGTTGGACGTCTTGAAGCACGTGCGTATGATAGACTGAGACAATAACAGGTTGAATAAAGTTGTGAACATCGGCGCTAGTTGGTCAGCACATAGTTTGAGGATACGCCAACCCATAACGTCAGGTCTTACTGCTTTCCTGGTGTTGCTTGAAAGCTCTCCTGGCGTCATTGACAGATAGGGAGAAGGGTGTGAGAGTTTTACCCACCCATCCATTAACCTCCACTTTTAGCTGTTCTTGCTTGTTGGCTGCCAATGGCCTCAAAGCGAGATTACAACGAATTCCCTAGCCAGTTTTTCCTCTAGATTTATTTTTCAGCTAGGGCGAGGGTGGGGGTTGTTGGATGTCAGAATTAACGTTACCTGAAAACGGCGTGTAATTTTTCTTCTTAGCATCTCACATCCCACAACAGTCAGAAACATTGTGCCAAAATAGGAACTATACTGTCGCTGTCAATGGGCTTACCTGCTAATGTTAGCTACCCACTGTTACCTTGAAACCATCCAGCGAATAGATGGTACCGTAGAGATGGTACTTGAAACCAGTGACTTAACGTTATTTTACACACGGTTTAACCACAAAACAAAACGCTGAGTAAACATTACTAGCTACTTTTTTCATGTTGGGTTTGAGCAAAGATGCACCCCCACAAACCTGGAAAACGGTTTTAAAACAGTAGATTTTAAATCATCACATTCACTGCCCACAATTCTATTTTCTAATAAACCGTAGCTGCCTGAGTGCAGATTTCATGTTGCGGCTTTTGTTGCTGTTTGTCACTTTTTCTAAGATTGAGTGACAAGTAGTACTCACCCTGTTGTTTACTTGGTTGCCATGACTTTGTGAGTGATGACGTCCTGTCACTGTTCCTGTTGCTCAGCCTAAAGGAGAAAGAGAGCGGATGACAGTTCGCTTGAGTTCAGTAGAGCAGAATGCCCTGCAGAGTCGTGTAATTGTGACTTTATGACTTTTCATAAACAGCTGAAGGAGCGGCGGTGTACTTGGCGGAAACCCTGTTGTGCGTTGCCCTATTTCTGATACCATGGCAGCAGAAATTTTACCGTGGCGGGCCGCCAACAACATATCAACATAGAGGAAGCACTGCCCTAGCTACACACACATCAGCACTTAATAAGAAGGAGTGGGTGGCATATAATTTGTCAGATCTTAGACCCTTCTACATGCTAGGATAGTCCGCAGACATTTCAGGGGCCTTTATATCGCTGCATACAGTTAGGTTTTCAGATGTAATCCAAAGAAAAAGGCACCAATATTAATTGATATTGAAAGTAATCTTTAGACACTGCCCTGGTTCAATTGCAGCTACTCTCTGGCATTAATATTAGTGAAAAGGAGAACATTTTGCAATACTTCTATGTCCCATTCTCTCCTTTTGATCAAATTAGTTTCGTAAAGCTACACTTGAAACACAACCTAAAAATAGAGCGGCTCTACAGTTAACAGAAAAAAACGGTAAAGAGGCCTCTAGCTCACCCAGTAAGAGAGTTTGTTCCATGTAGGCTTAGTCCTGCAGCGGCTTGGGTTTGAATCCGACCTGCAGCCATTTGCTGCGTGTCATCCCCCATCTCTCTTCCCCTTTAATGTCCACCCGCTTTCACTGCTCCAAAAAATAATCTTAAAAAAAAGATAATAAACCTAGGGTCCACAATGTCTTTTAAGCCAAGGCCCCCTTTATTGAAAGTGAAACATGCAGGGACTCTTTACTACATATATTGTATGAATTTAAGTTGCGATTTAAACTGGCCCTACAATAAGTAGGGCGGCCAAAAGCCTTTATAGACATCATTTTTAATAGCTTAGTATTCTATGCATTAAAAAGGTAACTGTTGATTTTATAAATCATCTTTTAATGTTAAACATACA
>NC_048407.1:2759311-2792368 GCF_013103735.1 Etheostoma cragini
TGCAGCTGCCACATAAACCATACAGGACAATCTATGATTCATCACTTACCTCTTTCACACCGCTGACCAAGGTTGTCTGACCTTGTTTTTGGAAATTCAAACCAAGCCAGTCAACATTGGTTATTTCCCCGGTCATGATAATTATTATAATAACAAGGGAGCAGTGCAAAGTTAACAATTAAAGTGCTTACATTATGATTTTTGTTTTCCCCCTTTCCTTTATTGTGTTATTTATCTTTTTTGTTTACATTATAGGTTTCCAAAGTGAGAAAGCCCAAAGTCCCCCCCCCCTCAAAGGGACTTACCATCTTCCAGAGAAAACACTGTTCACAAACTGCTCTATTGTAGTCAAGCCTTCATTTCTGTGACGAACGTGCGTCACTTTGTAACACACATTATAATACTCGCTTATCGGGATGAACGATTTTGGAAAATAATCTACAAATTTAGATCTTTGTTTTATGTATTATTTGACAAAGACAAGCTATAAATGATTGTATAGTATGAACAACACAAGATTAGATGGATTAAACCAACTCTTGTGTCCTGGAAGCCCGGCCTGGATGTGATGATGAAATTAGGTGATGCATGAATTTATACGAATGACATCTTTTAACTAAGTACTTCAATCCCAGTAGTATAATAAGCACTGAGCTCAAGCCTGGTGGAAATATTCATAGGAAAGTCAGAAACAAATCACACAAACTAAAGTGCAGATTGCAGAAATATAAAAATAAATATGTGGCTTTACCACACTTGGTATGCAAACATATGGATTCCACTTTTTAAACACCGTCTTCAAACTTAACAGTTAAATAAATAAAAATATAGTGTATATCTATATGTGTATAAAACGTTGTTTTTTTTACAGCGCACATAGAGGAGCTTCCTTCCAGCCCCTCCCCCTCATGAATTACTGAGCATGTGCAACTCCCAACAAAGAAAAAAGAAGTGAGATGTCTCACTCTGTAGCTAAAACAGAGAGCTCAACACACAGGGTAAAAAGAGGAGCTGCAGCAATGTGCAGTACAATCATGTAAACCAAATACAATTATGAACCTGAAAATGAACATAATAATCTAATAATAATTGTTAGAAATGGGTGGGGCTCAAGCTCGAATAAATAACCATCAAACACTTCAGATGATTTTGTGCAAACTGACTTTCTCTGTAGGCTGCTCTTGTATCGATTTATGACCACTTTAAGACGAGGGGAGAACTTTTCTCTTTTTTCATATCTTTAAAATTAAACTTGGGCTTTCATGTTGGCTTCATAACTTAAAAAAGAGAGAGATTCATGCTACCCAGCAGCCGCTCTGTACTGCAGGCTGCAGATGGGTCTGCAGCCTGCAGTACAAAGTGGCGGCGTTGAAAGAATTAATCAAAACTTATTTTCATATGTTCACGTTCTAACAGACAGTTAGGCAGTTTTGCCTGTAAATCTCTGCTACCGCTCTACAAAAGTCAACTTTGGAGAAGGGCAGACCTCCGGGCACCCACTGTCTTCAGGCCGTTGTCATAGGGAAGGAATTGAACCGCTCCACTGCTGTTATTGAAGCTGCCTGTGAAATCCCAGCGTAAAGCACAGTGAGACCAAGTATGTGTTGTTGTTGTTCAAAGCGGCGACCTGTGATGACTGCCCCACTCTTATCCAACCATCACATGATTTGTGCCCTTGCACATGTCAAGGCATGTGATGGACAGAAAGGAATAGAGAAAGGAGGTCATTAAATGTATTATTATCCAGTCAGAAAATCTGGCCTATTTATATTGTGTAATTATGATTTATGATTATCTGTGTGTGTGTGTGTGTGTGTGTGTGTGTGTGTGTGTTTTGCTAGTTCAGAGTGAATGCTAGCTGCAAGACTAAAACTCCTATTGAACAGTGTTTTTTTTTACGTGGGTTTTATTGCAATATTTCGAAAACTAGCTGTGGTATTGTTTGTTATTGGCCGTCAGTGCGAGAAAGAAATAAAGGAAGGAAGGAGGCACACGTACATGGAAAAAAAGATCAGTTTTATTTTATTTTTTTACCGCTTGCGTTCTACACTAACTCTTAGATCTACCTCTTCACTGCATGGCTCCCACTTCCTGGTGAGTGACAGAATAGCCGCCTTTCATCTATGTGCTGTCACTTTGCTATCAGGATCTTATTACTGTACCTTCCATCACCTGCCTGTTGCCACAGAAACCACCCTAGGAACATTTCCCCACTGTTGGCATGTGTGTCTACAACTGACATGTATACGTTGTATTTTGTGTATCGTGATTCCAGTGATTTGAAACTTTTTTTTTAACCAAAAATGAACACTGAATGCATTCATCTAAACATGCACACAGACAGGTGGAATTGATTTCAGGTTTTTGAGAAAGGCAGACAGGAGAAACAGAGATTATTGTTGCTACTCTTGTTCTCAGGCTTTCCAATCTCGCACTGACTGTACGTATGCAGTTTGCAATGACAACTGTGGCAGACTGTTTAAAGACAAGTCCTTGATTTAAGACAGAAGCAGACAAAAGCAGCCTTCCCCTATTTAGTCGTCAGCAATCAGTTTGCCGGCTGAAATGAAAACCGTCACTGGCAGATCTTATCAGCTGCTGCTGCTGGCTCACTAATTAACTGCAGCTCTCTGAGTTGGTTAGAAATGCAGGCTTCACCTGACTCATGAACATCAGACTCCAAAGGGTCTTAGATATGTATCTGATAGCCACAACCATTTATGACCATTCAGTCCCATGTCATGATGCAAAACAGACTAAATTTGAAGCTTCTCTAGGTAAAATGTCAGTTGATGATCCATGTTGGAGACATGGAAATATAGGAGCAGAAATGTGCTTGTATTGCAGGCTAGACCTAGAATTACATTACTTTAAGAAGATAATGTAGACTGTTATCTCTCTCTAAGAGCAGAGCAGATAAAAAGAACAGGTAAACGTATACTTTGGGAATTTTGCTTGTGGAAAGGCAAAAAAAAAGGACAACTCTCCAAAGTATCACTCACACTCACACCCCATGCACATGGCTGTGCCATGTGGAAACATTTGGGGGAGGGGTTAGCTGTCAATTGCCGGAGTTTGTAAATGGGTGTGAAGCAATAGACATGATAGTCAGATGTAGTGTAGGAAAGGGGAGGAAAAGTGGTGCTGGGTCTTACCTGTTATTGTTCTGGAAGAGTTTCTTTCTCCAAATCAGATTTCTCTTTTTAAGTTTTATTTCCCATTGCCTGATTTTTTTGCTTCTGTGCATAGAGCTAATATGAGCAACGACTAGGGCAGGGTACAAATTTCAATATTGTTTAGGCACCGACCAAATTCCCTCCAAAATATTGAGTATCGAAAAATGCCACATCATTTAATACCTATTTCAAATCAATCAGGAGAGACATGTTTGCAGATATGCAAATGAGGTTTATTGTAGGACTCAATTAACTGTACAAAATCTTTTGCGATTAGACTCCCCCTAATGGAATCTAGACTCCGGTAGTGGTGACGAAGGAGCCCGAAGACCAGACCAAAGGAGGCTCCGGACCGGTCAGCTGGAGTAGATGACTGGAGAGGGGGGGGGGGTTGGAGGGCTGAAACGACAGCTGATAGCAAAGGGAGAAACTGATTTTTTTAAAGCAGGGCTGTGAGTCTGTGATTGGCCCTTGCAATTTGTGTACAATTCTGATTGGTTTAGCGGGAAGGTGAACGCCTCCAACAGCTGATTCCATTTAGGAAGACAGCATTGATTAAATTAGATATTTCTGAAAGAATGCTGAGCTATATTTCAATCAGGAGGCACTAGTTATATATGTGACAGTTATACACGGCAAAAAGTATATTTATTTAGATAACAGCTGAACTGATTAGCAGTGCACCAATAAAACGTTAGGTCTTCCTGAAGGAATTTACGCTGAGCTACATTAGTTAAGGAGCAAATTCATCAGAGTCAGTGAGCCAATAAACATGCAGCATGCTTCTACTGAGATCTAGTAATGCTGCTGATTTGCTGTCTAACGTTACACATCGTAAAAAAACAAAAACAATTTTACGCACAAAGATGGGGCTCACCTAGCAGGAGCTGCAAAATAAGTAAAAAGATTTGAGCAGTAATGTGTACGTTGTAATTCCTTTTTGTTTTATACAGTTGTTACCGAAAAAAGAATTGTTTAGAAACCGGTATAAAGGCACAGTGTTAGTATTGTTACTGCTATCAAATATTTTTAAACAATAAAACAAGGATAATGTCTCAATTTGATTCCGATTTGTTAGGTTCACAATTTGATTCAATATTGGTTTTGATTCAAAAACGATTCTTGATTCAAAAATAAAAAATTGATTCACAGTCCATTTCCAAATCATTCATGTGGACTTGTGTATGTGTATGCTGTTTGTGATGTCTGTAAGCTACTGGGACCTTGAATTTCCCCTTGGGATCACAAATGTATCTATAATGTGATTGCTATAGACATGCAAATAAAGTAAAAAGAAAATATTATATATGGATACATATCTGTATTGATTTTTGAATGGGTAGTGCTTGAATCGCGATTTGAATAATAATTTTTTTTTGCACAACCCAACTAAATATTAGTAGTTTTGCAAAATGCACCACCCTATAGATCCTTCAACTGAGAAAAACAATGTCTTATAACAGCACTTAATTTGGCAATCCCTATTTTATGTGAAGCTTCACAGAAGTTAAAGACTAACATTTCACAAGGAAAGCTGTCAAGACTTTAAGATACTGTCGGCATCTTAAAGTTGGCACTAGAAGAACAGGAAACAGTCCGTTGATACACTGTACTGTTCTCATCTGACATGAACAGACGGTGTGTTGTACTTGGCAGGCTATTTTAATGAAGAAAAGATAATTTCTGCTTTTCTAACTCAAACATTAGGTATAATTTCCTATAAATGAGGTTAATTGACCATAAATTCAAAAAATATTTTTGTACAAGGTGTCACCTGCTCATCAGATAAACATTAAACAGCAGCACCAGGGGCAACTCGGGGTTCAGTGTCTTGCCCAAGGACACTTCGACAATGATTGCAGGGGCGGGGATCGAACCACCAACCTTCCGATTGGCAGGCAACCGCTCTACCACTGAGCCACGGCCGCCCTAGTGTTGACGAATATTCAAAAAAGTGTCAAAAAGGATAAAAACGTAAGAAAAAGTTAAAAACATTGATAAAAAGCGTCAAAAATGTGATATTCAATTTTGGCGGGAAGACAACACAAGGGCTAATTAAGACACAAGTAAGTAACAAATATATACATTCAGCACAAAACAAATTATATGATACTAAATTAGCTCTTAAGATATTAAATTAAATATACTCACTGGCTATGCCACAGCAACAAACCACAGATTGATGGGTAAAGATGGCATTAACTACTTCTTCCAAATGACAGCAACTGCAGCACAACAGGAAAGGCCCACAGAAAATCCAAAGTACGAAAACAAACAAAAAAACTTTCAAAATAAAGGCATACTACATTAAACAGTCTTGTTAACTTGTAACTTTAATTACACTACATACACTCTGTATTGATATTTAAAATGTTGCTGTAGCAAACAGTGCTTTAGGGCTTATATTGCAGTTATTTCAGCTTCTTATTATCGGCCCCACGTCCACCCCTGCAATTCAAAAAGCAAATGGAAACATAGCTTTGTAAGAAGTCATTAACATGGAATCAGACAGGAGGCATTGCAGCAAATAAATAGCAGTAGAATAGATCCGCTGACCGTCCTGACCCCAAACTATTCAACACACACACAAACACACTCAATTACCCCCTCTCTTTTTCCCATTCTCCATATCTGCCTTATCTGGATAAACCAAATTAACTCAATAATTAAATTCAGTCATTCATTTTTTTTACAACTGACATAAGGCCCCGGACTAAGGGAAGCATCTATTGTTTTTCTCCCCGGATCAACAGAATGAAAACAAACTAAAACAAAAAAAAGTAAAACTAAAAGGTTAACAAGTAATTAGTGTGTGGTGGCGTTTGTCTGAGGCGGTTTGCAATTGATTGCAGCATTGATCCGGCAAAATTAGAGTTGTGGTAGAGCCCAAATGTGATTGCAAAAACCAACTCACTGCTGCTTGATTGCTGGGCGTTGTGCTTGCTCTCAGTGATCTGTCCTGATCTCTCTCCACTCTCTCTCTCTCTCAGACACTCACATAGGCTACCCTTTATGAACAAAGCTTACAAGCATCTGATTGAAAGCATTAGATAGGGTTTTTGTTGAAGTTAGGTTGATGTAAGTGTCAAGTAGGATTAACCTTGAAATGTCCACCATAGCACCATTATCTATTTTGTACAGTACTTGTGAATTTTACGTCACGTTTGGCTTAATATTTTGAATGAAATTGCCAGCAATTTACATATAGTTGTGCTTTTATGCTGTTTTATGTGTGTGTCTTCTTTACCATGTCATTATCATGCTCAGCTATGCATTCTCATTATTAAATGGACATAATTTAGTCTTCTCATGTCTGTTTTTTTACTTTTTATTTGTTTTAACATGAAATCGGCACACTTGTAGGCACGCACAGTCCATACGATCACACATTTGGGTTGTGCATGGACAATAGCCGATGAAATTATAGAGGTCATGTGGATCCCTGTGGCAATGCAGATGTGGAAATGTTGGTTGTAGCAGTGCCAGCGTATGTGCAATTAAATTGAACAGATTATTTTATATTAGGACTGCAACTAATAATTGCTTCTCACAAAACAATTCCACCGCAAGGTCCATTTAGCAGCTGTTCTGGAGCTTTGGATCACACAGCAGATAGTTTGCCCAGTTGCCAAGATAGTGGGATTTGATCCGAAGTTCCAGAACAGCTGCTACATGGACCATGTGGTGAAATGAGTTTGTCAAGTGTGAAGTCTTTAAGGCCAAGAATCAAATGCCAGTGGCAAAGTCAGTCCTTTCCAATATCCCTGTCTCTTCTTTGTTCTTTGATTGTTTAGACTTCAAAATATCCGATAAGAAATTTAAGGTGCTGATCACATTTTCCCAGAGCCCAAGGTGGTGTCCTCAGATCACTTGTTTTCCCCAAACTGTTTCTCAATTTACACAGAAAAGCAGCAAATCCTCACATTTGAGATAGTGGAAATGTTTGACATTTCTGCTTGATATATAACTTAAATTAACATTTATTATTGTGCTGTTTTGAATACTTGATTAATCAACTAATCGTTTGATCACTGCCATACACAATTAACATTCAGCATGTCACAATGTTGATTGTCTTGCAGACCAATACAAGCCAACATCAGCTATTGTTGCCATTTCAGGCTGCTTGTAGCCATAAACCTAATTGTTAGTCAACTCCATTTAAATCCATAAAGATTACTCTGTCTGCATCTGTAATGAAGAAGTAGAGTTAATTCGGGTAGTCAGGACAAAAGAGTCTTAGTAGCCCGTGTGAAAGAGTTGTGCATAAGTGCAACTGCACAGCCGGTATCTGTAATTTTGCCATCAATTTGAAGGCAGAAATGCACAAGCAGTTCTTTCTGGCTTTCAGGTGAGATAAATACAAGCAATTATCTAATGATCTTTCAAATAACTTCCTTAAGTGTAAGCCGTTTGATCAATCGGACCCATGTACCCTCAGAGAAACTACATAATAAAGAAACACAGCACAGCATCTTCCCCTGCCTGACTTGTGTATTGATCTGCAGGGAAGTGCACGGCTTGCAGAGTGTGAACTGAAATTACTCAAATGCTGCAACAACACTTTACGAAGAGAACAAGCAAGTGGCACATCGCTGATCTTCCCTGACAAAACTAGTCCAACAGTTGCTGAGGAAGAAAGACGGCAGTGACAGAACATGATCACAGTGTTCAACCCCTAATGAGAGCTCCTCGCTTTCAGTGAAACATAAGTAGGCCTCGTCGCTAGGACACTAGTCCTAGCGACGAGGCCTCTGGACTAGTTACTTGAGTGACTGGACCTGCATTGTGAACGTACAGGCACACGTTGGCAGGTAATGAGTCATTGATAAACAACATAAGAGAGTGAGTGCTTCTGTTAGTTTCAGCTGTAAGTTCAACGCGCAAAAAGAACACGCACACTCACACCCACACCCCACCACACACACGCACACACACGTTCACTGAAAACGTTGGTTGGTTGTTTTTGAATAATTGCTTTCAGAGTCATCGCTTTACATCAATCATATTGTGAACACACAACAGGTGTTGATCAGCAGAAAGAGGTACTCCATTCAACATTTGTAGTTATATTAGTTTAATTGTCTTAATCATAATGCAAAGGAACTTGTCTATGTTTACCTAAGGGCCCAGAAAGGCTGGTATGTTGCATTCTGCAGTGAAATCTGCTATTACCATAAGGGCAGCTGACAGGTGTCGAAAGAATGGAAAGAGTGTGAACCTCAAGGTAGAAAGGCCAGCATTTCAAGAACATTTGATTATGTGTAGGGCCAACAGAGAGTTCAAAGCTGAGGTTCAAAGTTCTACTCTAAGATGCAAAGACAAAACTGAAGGGGAATTTCAGAGCAAGACTCTAAGCTCAGCTTGGTAGGCATGGGCTGATTAATGGGCAGGTTTCATCAAATACACACATTTGTTTATACATCATACTAAAAGACCTTGTTTGCAAGTCCTTACCATGCACGTGCATACTATTCTAATGGGAAAGCATACGTTCTCTTTATATCAGTCTTTTTAAGCATACCACATTATCCTAATAATTGATAGACTGCATGAGTGCTGTGTCTGTGACATTCTGGTTAGGTTGCTTTCAAAAGCGTCACTTTTCATAGCAGATCAAAAGAACTCGGATACCATAATACCATAATAACGCAATAGGGATTTGATCATTAATTTGTTCATTCATTTTCATTAATACGGAAAAAACTACCAGCCAATAAATTCAAAAATGGCAACACGCCAACATCAGTTGCACGCCGTCTACTCACCAATCAATGGGAGACACAACACACATGAGTGGTGACAAGACGCTGTAGGTACGTCATTGAAAGGGCTTTAGTGCGCTAGCAAAATCAAACCAAAAAGAACAGGATCAAATGTATACAATGTGATTATACATGAACGTTGGTTCGGACCTTGGTCTTTAAGCAGAATTGTAAAAGCATCGCTGTCTAAGTTGTTGTCTGATGTCATGATGCACGCTTTCCCTTGTCCACTGATTTAGAAGCCAGTAACAGACAAACACACCCTTAAAATTTGATTAAAGTTTAACCTTTTTGAATGTCCTGCAGGATAGTGATAATATATACTATTCCGTGATCCCAAATTAGGGGGGTACAATGCCTGGCTCAAGGGCACATGGCAGAGTCCACGAGGGGAAGTAGCATCTCTTCAGCTACCAATCCACGCTCCGTACTTTTGGTCCATACGGGGACTTGTACCGGCGACCTTTTGGATCCCAACCCAATTCCCTCCGGACTGGGCGTCACCCCCAACACATTGACACGTCCAAGAACTACTCATCTTTACTGGTGTTTTACCGTAGAGGAATAACAAGATAGTCTTCAAAACCAACAGTCTACATCACATTCACACTTTGTCACTTCGAAATGTGTTGGATTAAAGGTACTCTATGGTGGAGGGTGTGATGGTGGTGTGAGTGGTCCGATGTTAATCCAATCACAATCATCTTGGGTGGTGCTAAACTCTGTATGGTGCCGCTGTGAAGGAACTTGTTTTGTTGGAACATGAGTACGTTCAAAAGTTGTTTTAGTCTTGCAACAGCAATTGGACAGATAGTCTAGCTAGCTTTCTGGATTCACCCTGCAGAGATCAGAGGAGCTGTTAACCATAGTCCTAACGGACATTGGTGAAAAAACATGCCTCCTGGAGGAATTCCTCTGGCACTGAAGCAATCCCGGAAGTGGAACGTTGTGGATGGAGACTAGGCCTCTTGTGGCTGCAGTTGTACACATTTGACGAAATTCTCTTTGCTCACAGTGCGCAACAAAAACACTGGTCAGACAAACGCTCAGCTGAAGGAAAAGAAAGTCATGACTGGCTATATTTACCAGATCAGACTGAATAAATGGCACAAATTATCCTGGTAACATGGCCAAAGAGGTGACTGTTGATTATTTACAGTAGGCTGTAGATTAAGGCACATGCAGTGTGATTTATCCAGAAGGCCTTTAACGCAATAATAAATATAATAAAAAATAGTAATAAACACCCCAAAGTTTTTTTTAGCTTGTATTTCTTCTTGTTTTGAGTTTTTTCTAATCATTTATTTTTCTCCTCACATTACATCAAGCCAACCCTGTCAATGTCTGTTTGCCCTAGTTGAATTTCAATTGCAAAGACCCACTGAATAGCTAAAACAAGAAATGACACTAATGAGGTTATGACATATAATACCCCCCCCCCCAACTCAGAAACATTGATTCATTCCCCCATTTCAAATCACAACTAAAAACACATCTGTTTATAACTGCCTATTCCACCTAAATGTCTGTTGCTCTGCCTTTTCTGTTGCTTTGCTGTATAGTATTTGTTTTGCTGTATAGGATTTATTTTGCTATTGTATAGTATTGGTATTTGTTTTGCTGTATAGTATTTGTTTTTCTGTTGTATAGTATTTGTATTTCTGTTGTATAGTATTTGTTTTGCTGTTGTATAGTATTGGTTTTGTTTTGCTGTATAGTATTTGTTTTGCTGTTGTATAGTATTTGTATTTCTGTTGTATAGTATTTGTTTTGCTGTTGTATAGTTTTGGTTTTGATTTTGCTGTATAGTATTTGTTTTGCTGTTGTATAGTATTTGTTTTGCTGTTGTATAGTATTTGTTTTGCTGTTCTTAATTTATGAATTCCCTGTGCGGCGTCCTTGAGTGCCAAGAAAGGCGGCTTTAAATAAAATGTATTATTATTATTATTATTATTATTATATAGACGCTAAGATACTAGTGCATTTGGTTGGTCTGTTAATGGATTTACACACTTATGATCCATCTCAATCAATATTTTTATGTGGGTATTGCAGCATGTTTCCATATGAGCGTCTTTGTTCTAGGTGCCGAACTATTGGACTACTGGTTGAATGAACTGCAATTGATTTGAAACGTTGAAAAAACACTGTTGAATGTGTCTAATTTTCACCTTTCCAGCCATGTGTCCTCCCGCTGAGAAGTGCCGGCAAGGTGTTGATTGTGTTTTGTTGATTTGTATGTGTTTGATCAGATATCGGACGTTTGTCTCAGAGGACGCGGGCCCCAACACGCTTGTTGCCACTGTGCTGGCAAAGGACCCTGACGGCGACGGGATCACGTACAAGATCACCACGGGAAACGAGGAGGGCAACTTTATCATTGACAGCCAAAAAGGTTAGACCTTTTCTCTTGTTTTTCTGATCTGGTTCTAATTCTACTAAGTGTCAATAGATTGTAGTGGTTATTATAATAAGCTGGTTATGAGTTTTTTATCCATTCTCAACACACTGTAAGCACGGCAGTACCTGGGCATGCCAGGCACAAATGGCTGAGGGGGTTTGAGGAAATGGGCTAGTTTCGGATAGCATAATGAGAGGATTCCTGCTAAATCAAACAAATCAAAACAATATATATAAAAATAACCTGGATGTCTCTTCGTCCTTGGGGTACAACCAGTAGTGCCCCCTCTTTCTCTCTTCTTCCTCTCTTTTTTATATATTTAACAATCATATGATTCCTCCTGTTTATCTTGTCCTATTAATAAAATTGAATAGAACTTGTGGCTGTTCAGGGGTCTGTTATTATTGTGCATGAACCCTGAAATCTCCACAAAGATTGCTTTTTTCCAGTTATTTCACCGTATTTTGCTGTCTGCCCTCCCTGCTATATTTGCGTACACCCTATAAATGTAAAAGCTCTGCAGTTTGTCAGGCGTGCCTCAGAGTTTTAAAAATATGCTCCATGTAGTGTGCATATAGTATAGTTTTATGTCATTCACCTTATCCACTATCCTAAGGATTCCTCGCCAGGCATCCTCCTTCTGCAAGAAGCTCTGTCAAGGATATTTAAAACCTTACAGGTCATGTCATGGAGACGTTAGAATAATAAGCCAAAGTACGAGGAGTGTTTCCACAGTCGCTATGTAACAAAATATCATCTGAGGTTTATAGTCACACATCTCAACTCCGTCTAAGGCAGTAGCTGCAATGCCAGAAGCAACGTGAAATAGAAAACTGCAATGATGATGCTCTGTGTGTGTGTGTTTGTGTGTGTGTGTGTGTGTGTGTGTGTGTGTGTGTGTGTGTGTGTGTGTGTGGTTTGACAGCTTGTGTAAATTGCAACCCCTCTGAATCTGCACATCCTATTATAGGGTAATACAATGACTTTTGCAAATTCAATTACTCAAAACTTCAAGGAAAAATTCCCCCTGTTACACTGATAGTGGCGGTTGTTTTATCGAGCAGGGAGGAGAGTTGTATCTTATAACTCGATTTCATCGGCTATCAGATGATAAGGCTTGCTTTTAAATTGTTTGGCTCATTAAAGGTTTTTATTTCAAGTTTCTTTCCTCAGACTGACACGCTTTAATAACAGTTCAGTCTAAGAGCAAGGTTAGGGTTAGGGTCCGGTTGTCACATTGATTGATTTAGCCACATATCTGTCAATCCGTAAGATAACTATACTGGGTGTGTATCAATTGAATAGAAAATCCTGTTGTATGATATGCTAAGAAGTGGGAATAATGCAACACATTTTGTATTTACTGTGAATTTGTATTCATATTTTTTCATTTAATTGATTAATGGTTTATTAACTAAACCAATAACCTACTACTGTACTGACCTAGTTTAATTCAAAATCAATATCCTGCCATTGTGGCTGTAATAGGAAGTGATTAGGAAGCAGAGACAGACTGTTGATTTATTTTTCTGCATTGTTTTGGTTTGAAAATACCTATTTACAATACTTGATAACATCCCACAACTTTGGTTTTATTGACAACTTTAATTTGTTTTGGAACCGTTGCTCTTTTTATTGGCCTGATGGAGTTCACCCAAACAGACTAGATTTCTCCTTTTTAGCAGTCAACCTACAGCATGCTGTACAGTTTTCCCCAAGTGTTTAACTATTTACCCCACACGCCCCCACTTCCCTGCAGTGGTCTTCTTCCCTGCCCACCATGGAAGCTCCCAGATTGATTACCCTCACCAGCTCCCCCCTGTGGCCTCGTACGTTATCACCCTGTCCTCCAAACAAATGCTCTGGCTCCGTACTCACATACTACCTCTCAATGTCCAACTAAATCCCTTCACTGTGGTCCAACTGTATTTTGTCAACGACACTGCTTAACATTCGATCGCTAGTCATCCTTGTAGTCTTGTAGTCGTCCAACGTCCTTGCGTGGCCACTGGTCACAGAAAGGACATAGGCTGCATCTCCATCCCAGCTGCCCTGTCTTTTGAACATGTCCCTGTCAAATTCTCTGGTCCCGGTCCTCCGGTCACTTCCATTATATATATGTGTGTGTGTGTGTGTGTGTGTGTGTGTGTGTGTGTGTGTGTAAAGAAAATCAAAACTGAATGAGAAAAGGAATTTCCCCAAATTGACACATAGACTAGCCTACTTATATTCACATATGCTTGACCATTAAGTCAATATGACAAACCTGCAATTAAAGTGACTGCCACGCTGCTCTACCCCTTGAACAGCCGCCCAAAGTGGTAGGGCTTCAGTGCCCATCTGTTGTTTATCATTTAGGAAAAAAAATAAAGAAAGAAATATTTGTGAGCTTTTTTGAAAGCTTTATTATTTCAGTAGGGACGTTCGGGGTTGAGAGCCATGCTAAGGCGAAATTTAGCAATGAGATACATTGCAGGTTTAGGGAGCTTCCGCATTGGCTTCTATTTTCAGATCTGGAATTTGCCGCTTGGGTAAAACACTCAATATACATGCAACGCAAATCCAAGCTGCTTTTTGTGTGCTGCTTTGTCCTTCCACTATGTCACTATCACAATGCAAGCCTTTATTAAGCACACCTTTAGTAGTGGTAGATGGATTAATGAGAAATCAACTGACATATCCACACGTGCAGACACACAGAGGGAATGTGAGCCTAACACAGATTCACACAAAGGCAGTACACAATGTGTCCGCACCAGAGCGTGTGAGCCAAAGTGTAATGCTTGTAATGTGATCCAATATCTTGTTTCATAGACCCCAATATTTGGTCATTAAAACCATTTTATGACTCCGATAATGGAAGGCGAGCATGTTGGATTCTCCCCACCCTCTCTAACTCATCTCATTCTTTCTCTGCTACTGCTGAAAATCATTTATTGCCCCTTCTCCCACCTCATTGCTTGCTTCCCCACCATCCTCCCAACTCATCCTAAATGGCCGACAATTGTTTTCCTTCCTTCCGGCAGAAGCAGCCCTGCCAGCCCCCCTCACCATGTTAATTTGACTGTAACTCACCCCAGAATACAGTGCGTTTCTCTGAGATTTAAGGTGCCCATTAGGATTGGAGCAGGTTGGTCAATATGATGATCACAGTCTTCCTATTAAAACCCATAAATACAGAAACACCAGCTACTCTCCTCTCAGGGAAGAAGGTATTTACTCACAGCTAAGGGGAAATTCTGGCACCAATAAACAGACTTTGATCATTTCTTTTTTTTGCGAAGTTTTTGTTACGCTAAGAACAGAAAGACTCAAATGCATGGCTCACAACAAAAAAAAGGATTTATTTGAGCTGGGAGAAAAGGGGAAGTGGGGATGTAGGCGCCAAGGATAGGGACGCAGAGACGGAGAAGCATGGGGAGTCTCGAGAGTGAGGATACTCTGCGGGAGTGTGGGAGAGCCAGGAGCGAGTAGCCAAGGGGAAGACACTGGAGCTGGGAGTGGAGACGGAGACAGGCTGAAGCAGAGTGCCGTGGGAGGGGGACCGAGAGGAAAAGCCAGCTGACCGGAGACGAGAAACAGAAATGGAGGTGATGACTGCGGGAGCGGAAGACAAACGTCCAACATAAAGCACTGAGGCAAGGACACTCGAGGAATCAGAAGAGCTTGTGAGAGTTTCACCAGGGTGACTTGAGCCACGATCAAGTGAAGATGGTTTGACGAGCCAGGGTTGAAATACTATAGTTGATTGGCCATGGCGGGCAGGGGTGAGCGGCGGGAGCAGGTGATTGTGGATGAGACTCGGGTGTGGACGGTCAACAGGCTTCAGCAGGAGGGAGAGTGAAAAAAAGAAAACAGCAGCGACAAACAGGGCAGGCCAACAGAAAACTCAAACAGAAAAATTGTAAATTAAACAAAAACTCACAGCCAGCCGGACCATAACAATTTATGGCATTACGGAAAAAAGGTATTACCTTGAAAAGTAGGAAGTAGGTGAGTTTTTTTCAGGGAAGACTCCTAGTTGTGGTAGCACTAGTCGTCCTGCTGTCTTGTTTTATTTCATTATTTAGACTTTCCTCCTGAACTTCTCACCTCCTCTATTGTGTTTGGTCTGATGTTCTGACCTTTGTCTGATCCTGTTTTATGTAACAAACCCACATTGTTTTGCCCATATTCTGCTCCCTGGTTCGTTCTGGCAAATAAATTGTTATTCTATCTTTTGTACACTCACTAGTCCTCCTCCCTCTCTTTTTTTAAAAGTCCTTTGTTTGTCAGTATTTCTTTCATCTCTTCTCTTAACCTTTCCCTCTTTCTCTCTCAGCTCCAGTCTCCAGTCGGCATGATGTTGACTGGAGGAAGCACTCCCTCCCTCCGTCCCTTTACTCCCACACCCCCAACCGGATTTGTGCCCAGTCCTCTGTGTTGTCTCTCGCTCATTCCTTTCTTCATCTTTGTACTTCCTCCCTCCTGGCTGTCTTCATGTGAAGTGACAGCAGCTCACTGACCCCCAAGGAAACATCTTCTCCTTCTCTGATAAGCGATGATATGTGCTGGCCCTTTCAGTAGCAACACTCACACACTTGTAGACCTTGAAAAAACAAGCTGTATATAGGCATACATATAAGCACACACACACATATACAGACTGTATGTGTGTGTGGGTACATTATGTATGTATATGCCATGCAGACAAACATGAGCTGTGTTTGAAACTGTGCCCTTATTCACTCACTTACTATTATCTTATATAGTGTTCATTAAATAGTTAACTATCAAAGGAACTCAACCAGATTTTTGGACATGTCCCTTAAACAAATCGACTGCTCGGGAGGATAGTAAAAGGTTGTACAGTATGTTGCATGCTACATTTCCACTATAAAGAAATTCAAGCCTGCTCCAATTTTCCTTTTCAGTTTACGTCTGCATCTTTTTCTCCTCCGGGAAAACATTGTGTTATACGGGAGTAAATTGTATGGTACATTGTATGTACACTCAAATTATCTGTGCATTGTGGATATTTTGTAGTGGACTATATAGTGAATGAAATTAACCGCGGAGAATTCAAACACTACTGCAAAAATGGCGACCACACTATATAGTGCACTATTTCCCAACACAGCTATAGAGAGACACATACACACAGAGCCATAAACCATACTAAAGGAACACATCTCTTAGATTAGAACAGACGCTCGCTGTATGCTTTGTTCTTGGAATGTCCTAAAACCTTTTCCATGTCCCATTTTCAACCACTTACCCAGCATGTGTTGCACTCATCCAAGGCTTTTAGGCCCTATTAGATGTTTATGCTAACCAGTCAGAGTCAGAGCAAAGCAGGGATCGGACTACAGGGCGCCTCCGGTGCTCCCTGTACATGCAACATAGCAAGCAGCCAGTAGCCTCTCTCTGTTTGCCTGCTGCCTTTTACTGAACTGGTCACATTTATCTGGCCTTCTGTCTCAATTCATTAAGCATGAGTGCACTACCCCACGCTGTTGGAGCAGCGTGGGTGGACAGAGGGACTGCTGGTTGAGTGCTTACATTCTTAATGCGTCTTTGGTATGGAAATACAATTCTTTTTAAATTCTAACTTGTGATTCCGGGGTTAAACTTTCTGATATAAGAAATCCAAATGAAACTATGACTGCTACCATTACTAGGGCTACTTTTACTACCACAGTATGGTACTCATAATGTAAAAGGTCCATTCCCTTAACCCACTATTATTTAAATTATAATATAACTAAAACACGTTTTTGTCACTTATTGTAAAAAGTATTGGTTTAAAGTGAGACAAACAAAAATTCTGTCTTCAAAGTAACACACATTTGAGGTGAATGGAATTTCATTTTTGGTGCTCAAAGCATTAAAAAAATACATTACAATGTATCGGCAATGTGACTTTCCTGAAATAGTATCCTCTGTTATTCAGGATAATCCACAGAGCACATTGTCGTAGGGATATTTCTTTCAGTACAGTGTTTACTGTGAGGTCTGTAGATTACCTCCGTTGTATCAGGGTGTCCATGTTGGGTGCAGGGCTCTAGGGATGGCAGTGTAAGTTGTCCTCATCCACCACTGTGTTTCATACTGAAAGATCTATATCTAGCTATTGGATGGATTGCCATGAAATTCGTGCAGACATTCATGGTCCCCAGAGGATTAATTGGAATGACTTTGGTGATTCCCTGATTTATTATATAGTCTGCTAATGGCATTACACCCACCCACTGAAATATCACATCAGTTGTCAGATAAATTGGCATTTATGATTCCCAAACTCTACCTTGCATGCCATGCCACCATGACGTAGACATTTGTGGTTTTAACCACATCTATTGGACGGATTACAATATAATTTGGTACAATTATGTCCCTCTCATGATGAATAGTAATCCCTTAACTGGTTTATGATCAAATACCTGCAGAACTATTGCTATTCCCAGCAGCCTCATCGTACACTGTGTTTACCATGTTGTTAACCTAGGTAAATCTCCTCCAGCATGATGGTGTTGTTTATGTGTGGTGTTAACTTGCTGACATTAGCATTGGGCTAATCATTACAGCCTCACATAGCCATTAGAATGTCTGTCAATTAGTCATAATCTTTAGGTGGACCAACCCTTTAATTCAGAGAGCATCTATCAAGCATTGTTATGTCATCAACAACAGTAATAACTCTATTTAACAGCTGTTGTACTACTTCCTGTCCATATTACTAGCTCATAAATATAAGTTGATGCTCACATTAGTTGCAGTATTGAAATAATCTGCATTTAAATGGATAGTTAAGTTATTTATCTTTTGTGACTTTTGTCTTCTTTTATTTGTTTTTACCCAAGTCGGCTACTCTTTCTGTTGCAAACAATTCAAATTTTAGTCTAATTTTACCTCCGTTTTTTCTTTTCTTTTTTTTTTGGTATGACAACCTCTCCTAAGCCCCTTTTACAATGCAACCCCTATCAACCCCCAGCCACGCACCGTACAATAGCCTATTTTGGTTTGGATAATGAGAAATTGGGAGCAAACCATCCCGGCTACTGTGATTTGCATGAGCAAATTGCCTCTTCTTTTTATCAGAGTTAAGGTGTCCAGATGGGAGATTTCTCTTGAATACATGGAGCTGGCCAAACCATAAAAGTCAGCAGCAGCATTTAATAAGTGTTCATAATTAAAGCCTGTTCTACATTAAAGAAACAACAGACTGAACAACATGAGTCAGGGTTTAAATGCAAAAGAATGGGCACCCATTTAGCTCAGTTGGTAGAGCGGGTGCCCATATATAGAGGTTTACTCCTCGACGCAGTAGGCCCGGGTTTGAGTCCGGCCTACGGCCCTTTGCTGCATGTCCCCCCCTCCCTCTCTCCTCTTTCATATCTTCATCTGTCCTTTCAATTAAAGGCCTAAAATGCTCCCATAAAATAATCTTCTTTAAATGCAAAAGAATGGGATGCAGCCTTGAGGCAGGCTACCGTATGCCTCATAAGATAGCCATCCTGAGTTGACTTCCATTTAACTGAAATCGGCCGGGGTCCTAAAATCTTTTATTCTGAAGTGTTTCTATCATGATTATTAGTATCTACTGAGTGAGTGTTTGACCCCATAGGCAGTTTGCAAACTGCTATATGCAGTACCTATGCAGTATTATTTATTTTGTATACACCGTAAATCTGATTCATATTCATAACGGGAGTCATGGTCATGACCTTAATATTAAACAGGACCGGGGATTACATAAAGAATTTTGTCTTTAAACACAAGCTGCTGCCCACATCAAAAACAGCCTAAGAGAAAATAAAGGGTGATCAAGCCTTAGAACCTCCTAGAATAATATGAGGCATATACACATACACATTCCAAGACTAAAGTTATGTGCACGTAGAAAAATCCCTTTTTAAACATGTACATTTAGAACACATGACATGCTTTTTATTAATTTGTGATTAATCCCGAGTTAACCAAGGCACTCACACAATTCATTGTGATCAAATATTTAAATTGATTGACAGCCCTGGGTGATGATGGCGCAGTGGATATGACTCATACCTTTTGTAGTGGGAGATCTGGGTTCAATTCCCACTGCGAAAGTCAACCAATGTGTCCCTGAGCGAAACACCTAACACCTGTTGCTCCAGAGGCGTGCTACCTCTGACATATACTGTAATACAATTATAAGTTACTTTTATTTGAATAAAAGCGTCAGCATAATGACATGTGATGTATTCTAAGGCATACATTTAAATAGGACGCTCTGTTAAGTGAATGGGCATTATGGGTGAGCTTAGCCAGGTTACACAACATTCTTCTTTGATCCTGTGCAATAAGCTCTTTTTATTTGAATGAACAGCATACACAAAGTAACTTGTTATTGTACCAGCTTTGTCTTGCTTAGTTTGTTCCTTAAGATGAGAGTCCTTTATTGTCTATGCATTATACATACAAGGAGATTTAGGTGCACCTGAGACAGTGCTCAACAATATACCTATCAAAGATCTCACATTCAGACACATGCAACTCACATGCAACTCACATACACAACTGTCAACCTATGCATGTTTAAAAGTTAAGAGTTTTCTGCAATAAATAACCGGTCAGGTCCCCAGAATCGACTTGCTTAGTTTTATCTGTGCCTTTTCTAAGCTTTTAATTTTAAGTGTATATTTTTTTCATTGATGAAAAAGGGGACATCAGAGTCTGCATGTTCTCCAGTCCACCTCAGATTTGAGAAAAAGACCAAAAAAAAGACCAGTCTGTTCGACGTGGGCCTGGGAAGAACAATCACCCAAACGCAAGGCACTGTTATACTGTGTTTTTTCAAAATGTCACAGCCACTATGGCCACATTATTTGATATGAAATATTCCTCAAAAGGATTTATGGATTGCTTCCTGATGAAATCTTGTACAGTTGCATGGTTACAGGGATCACAAATCTGTTACGTATAATGTGAAAGTTAAAATATGCTGTCCAAAACCTTCTTGGAAATGTGGGGTTAAAAGATGTCATTGTTGCAAGATTGCAAGGCGACTCCAGAGAACGTTAAAATATACTGTAAGCACTCCAGCAGGAGGCCTTTAGGAATGATGGCTTGTCTCTTTAATATTTAAAGCATTTGTGTGGCACAGCGGTAAAGAATATCAACAATGTTTTGTGTGCAAAGTGTTGAAAATTGAGTCAACTTTGCAAGAATAATAAAAGTGAAAACAGTTTGAAAAATGTGTTGTGTTATACCACAAAATCTGGAGTCACTTAACAGAAACGGCAATGTGTTGCCCCCTCGACATAACAGGAATGAAATTAAGCTGGGAAGTATATTAATAATCTGCATACTGTACAAGCTTTTGGAAACATCCCCTCTGTTTTCTGTTTCTGTTTTCTTCAGACTTTCTTGTACTCGGGTATGAACCTCTGCAGATGCCTTTGCTGAATATATGTGTTTGTGTGCATTTAATTGCGTAGGTGTGTTCGTGTGAGTATATTTATGCGTTTCTGTGTCTGAGACTATGTCTATGCCTGTGTCTGTCTTGAGCCCAAGCTTCCTCCCCTTACACCTCTACAGGTGTAAATTGGAATTATCTTTCTCCTTCTCTCTCTTTCCCTCCTTGTCTATTTTTATATCTTTCTCTCTCACACACACAGACACACACCCTTACACGTACCCTTTACCATCGACAGCAGTGCCAGGGAACCAGCCATTGTGACAAACACCTCGAGGCAGACACCCCCGCCATGGCAATCCTCCATCTCTTGTGCACCAACACACACATGCATTCACCCACACTCTCGCAAACTCAAAGGCTAACAGAAGGGACATACTGTACAACAAGTGCAGCTGAAAAAATGATGTGCTTGTATAGCAATAACTTCAGTAGAACAGCAATTGTCTTTGCTTTATCCTGTTTCCTTTATTAATCATTTTGAAAAACTCATCTACAAATCAATAGAATGTAAATCATCCTCCCGCATGTGTTGTGCTAGCGCAGTAGCTATGAACACACACACATAAAAGAAGAAAAAAAAGATCAGAACATTGTCTGGCTGCAATCTGTCATCGTTTCCTTTGGTCTGGGGAAGAGAGATAGTAGGATGCATAGCTCGCGCACATACACTTATCTATGATAGGTGTACATAATATTCTAATTCCAGTGTCTCTTGTGAAACAGCAACCAAGTGAACACATGACAGCCATAGCACCTGCCCCTGCCTCTGAAGATAAGAAGGTCTGCACTTTTAGCCCACACACATACTCACACACACTCACATACACACATATAGAGTAAACAGAGCACCAGTGAGATGAATACAGAGTGGAGGAGTCATTCAAAGCAGAGAGTGGGATGCAGATGAGACGCCTACACAGGACTGAACGAAAGAGTCAGTAAGAGAAAGAGAGAGAGAGACACTGGATGAAATGGAATGCCAGAATGATGGCACTAAAAGAGAATACCAATCAAGTTAACCATGCATATGTTGTTTTGCCATAATAAATTAAAACTTTTAGACAAAAAAACTCAAATAAAGGCTGTGTTCTCCAAAACACAAACACACACACTCTCTCTCTCCCTCTCCCTCATTGCTTGGCTTTTCTTCTCATTTATAAAGGGAACTGTTGTGCCTTTGCAACAGCACATGCAGTGTGAAGGACCATGTTGGTTATTTTTAACTTTGTGTTCACTTTACTCTGGTATCATGTGAATTAGTTCATCACTTTACTTCATAGATCTCAAACAGCTGACATTTGGGGGAAATTTACAAAGAATGGATTGCGGCTGCTGACAGCACCATGAATTGTGCATCCCTTGCAACCTCTACCTCATCTCAAGGTCCAATTCACAAAACATGATATGGACTATATAAAGTGTAGTATAAGTATAAATGTTGCCTTTGCAAGAACACAGTTGGCAAAACAATGGCAGACAAAATGAAACCGGGGGCTGCAGTTCTTGACTTATGAGCTAAAGGCATTCCTTTAAATGTCAGGCAAGGGACTTAGACTAGTGCTGTCAAATGATTCAAATATTTAATCTCAATTAATTTCATAGTCACAATCAACAATTTTCATCAATAAAAGGGTGGAAAAAACACTTTGACAGGGGGGAGGGGGGATGGGGGGGGGATTGGCATCAACTGTGTGCTTGGCCATCAAGTGGTATTTCAGACTGGCCGTGCGGCTCAGTCCACAACAAAATAACACACATTGCTTGGCCAATGGAACATTTGGCAACTTTTAAAAGGAAACTTTCCATTTAGAATCTTATCGGCGTCTCGTGCTCGCCGTCCACTCAAAACCTAACGTTACTACTCTTTGGCCCAAACGGCGTGTGTGTGGCGTGCCTGTTTTGTTTCCGGTCTAGCTAGATCCGTTGAGGGTTTGGAGTTTTTCCTAATGTTACTAGTTGTTGCAACAGCATGTACAAAAAAGTTTAATAGGCTAAAAAGAACAACAATCTTAAACGTTAAAGTGGGTTTGCGTTAACACCGTTAATAACACATTTAACTGACAGCACTCATTTAAACGTGACTGTGTCAGGTGATGCACGGAATGGTGGACCCAAGTGCAGAGAGGAGGAAGGCAAAGTTGAGCTTGAGGGTTTATTTAAATAAAAAGCAAAGTACAAAAAACAAAGGAAGTCCTGAGAGGGGTAGGCAAAAACTAAATCTAGAGTGCAAAATAAAACAAGAACAGGGAATCTGAAAACAAAAGCAGAACAAACCAGAAATAGAGACCAAAAGAAATTCAGGAAGCAAGGAACCAGACACAAACTGACACGGGGTGACACAACACTAGAGTGATGTGACACAGGACAAGGGAAGCACCAAGACTAAATCCAGAGGGTAACAACGTGACAAGAGTCAGGTGACAAGAGGGCTGGGAAACAGGTGGAAAACAACAGGAGCGGGAAAACACAGGAAGTAAAACTAAAGACAAGACGAGAAAGAAACCCGGACTTCAAAATAAAACAGGAAACAGAACATATACAAGACAAGACCAAAAATAACGCCATACAATAATAACAAGACATGACAGTAACCAGGCTAAGAAATAAACACAGGAAAACAGACTACCACAATAAGACAAGACAAAACACCAAACCATAACAGAGTGTTCCAGTAATTCTACCTTAGGTCCAAAGTCCTTACTAATCAACCTGGTACATAGTATAAATACAGCTCTGGGTACATTTACAAAATAGTCCTTTGCACACTACAAACGTCCTAGAACGGGGTCAACTACCCATCTGTAATGGCTTCATTAGCACATCTGGTAAACATGTTCTCACCCCACTTTTGATAGTCCTAGTTAAAGATGCAGTAGGTTCGAGTTATAACACTAACTTTCCGTCATAATTGCTCAACCTGACCCAATCTTCAAGTAGAACTACATTGGCAGGTAATTTAAATACAATTTCAGCCAAATTCCTCTGGCTCCACCTACGGCCTGTAGTGCAATGTGCAAAAATCCACCGCTCCCTGTTCGGATCCTCCAATAAGGGCCAGGGGGTGTTGTCTAACTGCGTGTCAATCACTGCTCATTCACGCACACTCAGTCTCCCTTGTGGGGGGAGGGGCTTCGGACACAGTTTGTGCTTTAGTAGATGGGGGGGAGGGACTGAGAAGTAGTCCTGAATCTTCACAAACCATCCTACAGCACCTTTAAGTCAATGTGTTTTAATGTGTGTTTTAAAAGGATTTTGCTAATTTGTCACCTTGAATAGCAGAAAAAGATACTGATTAACATTACCAACCAGAGCAGGGCAATATATCAATATTATATCACAATCATGATATGAGACTAGATATTGTCTTAGATTTTAGATATTTAGATATAGATATCGTAAAGTGGCATACGCGATATATTTCCCTTGTTTAAAAGGCTGCATTACAGTAAAGTCATGTAATTTTCTGAACTTACCAGACTGTTGTTACTGTTTTATTATTTGTCTTTACCCACATACTCGTATTATCTACAGTACTGCAGAAATGTATCAAAAATCTCATTGTGTAAATATGTTGTGAAAGAACCAATAGTCAACACTATGATATTGTTGTGGTATTGATATTGAGGTATTTGGTGAAAAATATTGTGATATTTGATTTTCTCCATCTCGCCCAGCCCTAATACAAACACAGTAATGCCAACTTCTTTATTTCATATGGAAAGCAAGTATTTACTGATGTAGAATGTTTAGTTTACACACACAGACACACACACACACACACACACTGAACCACATACCCTCTGGTTCCCATCCAGGTCCCTACAGACTTAGCTCCTGCCCCTGAGCGCATGAAAACCACCGTTATCCTTACGTTTGTTGCAGGTCTGATCCGTCTGCGCTCCAGTCCGCCTCCTTACCTACAGGGCGTTGAATATGTCCTCAACGTAACCGCAACGGATGACAACGCCTCGAGTGGACCTCAGGCCTTGTCATCCACAGCCCAGGTCATAGTGGGAGTGGACGACGTGAACAACAACAAGCCTGTCTTTGAGAAGGTAAGAGAGGCGATGGCACATTTGCATCATAAACCCTGTTAGGTCTTGCTTTTTATCTGCTTCTGTTTGTTGCTGTGACTGCTCTCTTGGTTGCCATGCCATTTTTTTACCCATTTTTTTGCCCATCTCAATGACTTCTTACTTATCTTTTTTCTTTACTAGTTCTCTGTGTCTAACTTTCCCATGAAACGCTCCTCCATCACTCCCCTGTCTCCTTCTCTTTGTCTGCCTACATTCTCTATTTATTAGCCTCTATCTTTCCTCTCTGGAGGAGTGATTAGCCGACTTGACCCTCGCCTGTGCTCTCTCGTCTCTCTCCCTCTCATCTGGGTCTTTTAATTAGAGCTTTAAGGGAGCTGGGAGAATTCCCGACCAACCCCCTCTGGAAGCGCTACGTCTCCACCTTTTTTTTTAGCCATGTCTCAATTTTAAATGAGGTGACTTTTCAAGCCCCCCGAGGTCTTGCGAACCAAGATTAGGAGCGCTAGCATGTTGAGTAAACTTTCTGTCTCCTGGGGGAAAGTAAGCACCAAGTGGTTTCCGTTCTGCCTCACATCTTAGCAGGAAGAAACAGAGGGACAGGTGACGAGATGAGAGCCAAAAGAGAGGAGAAGAAGTGATAGAGTCCTGCTCCACAGTGTGTTTCATGTGCTCTGTATGCACAGCTGTAGATGTCAGGGATCTCCTGCTGGCATCATACTCCAAGTATATGACTCATTTTCTCTCTCTGCGGGCACGAAGATTATTGCAACGGACAATTGAAGCACCCCCCCCCACACACACACACACACACACACACACACACACTCACACACACAGACACACACACTCTCCCCACGTCTCTTCAGAGTCAAAATAGATGAAAAAGAAATCAACAAATGAACCAGAAAAAAAATAAGAACAAAGAAAATCAATAGATGGAAGAGAAGACACTGGACAAACAGCTTTTTATTTATGTGTCTTTGGTTGCATATATACACACACAAAAAAACTATGGGGAGAAGGCAGTTCTGGAACAGAAAAGTGAAAAGAGGCTCAGTATTGGTTTCTCAGTTGGTAAAGACATCCAACGTTCATTGGTGTTTTCCTCAGTTGCTGGCAGCCAGCAGCAGGACACTGAAGCGGAAAGGCTCTTTTATCTTGTTTTTATGCCCAATTGTATAAGGTACTGTAGTCTCTCTGAGTCTCTCTGGAACTCAGAGCTGGATCAGTGGACCAAGACAGAAGAAGCAAGAGACACATGGAGGAGAGGTAGAGATAGAGGGAAGCAGGCTCTCTGGAATATAGCCAGATCCTGCTTTTCCCAGTGGCATAAATATCAGATTATAGACACAAGCAGACATACTACATTCATTAACCCCTGTGAACCGCTCTCATAAGGCTATTCACAAAAAATATCCATGTTCGAAATTGCCTGTGGGCCAGAAAATATAGAGCATTGCATCGTTCACTACATGTGTGGATATATTTTTAAATCAAAATGCAAATACCACCATGAACAAAATCAACCATCCAACAAACACAATGTGCTGTTTGCACTGACTTCACCACACTGTACTGTATATTTGATCTCATCCCAATGTATGTTCTTGGTACCCACCAACCTTCTCCAGCTCCTTCTGGGCCTGATCTTAGCTGCCCACTTGGTATTGATCCTAGTCGATTCTAAATTTTATTAGGCGGATAGGTTGGACGCTACTGATCCGCAGGAAATATTTAAGCCTTCAGTGTCATTATAAAATTCAGTGTTGCTCTGCTATGCTATCAGTTACAGCGCATTTATTCAGTCACACACGGCTAAAATCTTTTTATCAAGTTTTGAGTGCCACAGCAGTTCTTTTCCTTATGTTACCTTTGATGGAAATTATCATAATGGGTTCCACGCTTTGAGGATACAGAATTCAAATGAGCGAGAAAAAGGGAGCACTGGTATCAAATTGGTTCTCGTTATCGGCTCAGTACCCTGAGCTGAGGTATTGAAAACAGCATCGGAACAGAAAACGTTTGACTGGTTTATCCATGAGAGCTTCTACTGCAAACTCCTTTGCACCTTGCCTTCCCCAAGGGTAAATCCTGCCACCCTGTGAAGCCAAATCATTTCCTCTGCTTGTGTCTGCAATCTCATTCTTTCGAGCCCAAACCCCAAGATCACAGGTTAGGGTAAGGACTTGGATCCTCTAGTATATCCAGAGCTTTTCCTTCAAATTCAGCTGCCGACTAAACCACCTGTCAGCTTCACATTTCTTCTTACCCTCAATGATGAGACTGGTACAAGATACTCAAACTCCAGCGGAGTACCATGGTGTCAGACAGTCATCCCTACTGCAGCGCATGCTGAGGGTCACAGTCTGATGAACAGTGCTGGTAACTAATTACTTTTAAAAAGTAATTAGTTACAATTACTTGTTACTTTTTCTAAAAAGTAACAAAATTAGATACTCAGTTACAAATTATAAAAGTAACTAGTTACTGAAGAAAGTAACTAATGCGTTACTTTCAAGTACATTTTTAAATGCACAAATGTGACCCCACCTTCCCCCCCTCTTTAACAGAACATAAAATACATGTGCATGTTCAATTATTTATGAAAATCTGAATTTTATAAAAAAATGGACATTTTATAAAAAAATACATACATCTAAACTATTTTAGACTAGCCTCCAATCAAATGACATGTATGTAGATAATATGTCTTGTGGATCTTGTGGATCAATACAAATAACAACATAGATGTTTTGGAACTTTTGATATTAACTCAACTGGAACTATTGATTGAACAGGCCGCAACTGGGCAAAATTAAATAATGATTGTTAAGCACTTCAGCAAAAATAAATAAAAATTGTTTTTGAAAAAGCACCCCTTCTGTTACCTTGCACGCTAGTTGGATTATCGCAATATCACAAGATCATGCAAGAATCACGGGAGCACACAAAAATGCATCTTGTCAGCCTTCAAGTAATGTGCTTTTTTATGAAATACCAGCTTACCGCACCAGTCAGCGTCCGGCACGGAGCTACTGGTGGCTACGAGCGTGGTTTAGCCGCAACTTTTGGTTTAAAACAACAATGGTGAACATGGAAGACAGAGGGTTCATCCAATCACCTGCCAAGTATTCCTTTGAAAGTGCCTGCCCTTTTCCAACCACTTTCCAATGAAGGGTACTCCCTGTTACTCCCGCTGAGCCTTCTGATTAATTGCATGAGTGAATGCCCGCATGCAAACCTGAATGTCTTCACCAAAGTTCCAGGCGAAACATATTAAAGCTTGTGATGACTACAGATGGAACGGTTGAAGGGGAGGGGGGGGGGGTCGAGGAGAGGAGATAGGAAGAATGGGAAGAGGCATGAGGTGAGAGCACATGATTAGATTAAAGAACAAGGCTCTACTGTCATTATTGAGATGTTAAAGCAAGACATCAACCAGCAGTACTAGGGGATTCCTTCCCTTCCACTGTGTCAGTGGCACGTGAGCATCGAAACTCCAGTGAGGCGAGGAAAAAAAGAACTTGAGAGAGAAAGATGAGGGACCAGGAAGGGAGGCAGAGAGCGTAGAGAGTGAGTGAGCAAAACCAAGGCAGCGTTTAAATGAGGATAATAAAGCTCTCTGTGTGTCTGACAAGTTCAGTGATTGACGAAATCTTTCACGGAGCAGCTACCTTGCATTTCACCAAGAACCGAAACCGCTAAATGAATCTTTAATGAGTCAGAGAATTCATGTGGTGTTAAATTGTGAGTAGAGTTAGTGTTTAAGGGTTGAATTTGAACCTCTTGGGAGGCACTATTCTTTTGGGGAAAGCCGTATTACTTAAAACATAGAATGGTAAATAATTCATAAAAAACTGTTTCCTTCTTGATATATTTTTCACATTCAATAGATTATGTGGTTAATTTTTTTATGGCAGAACAACATTGCGCTTAAAAATGTATCTTGTAAGATGAAAATAAAACAATGCCAATGTTGTGGATGGGTCAAACAACACAGGACTTTCACCCTGAGAACCAGGGATTTTGTCCCGCGTGTGGCAGTTCCTTTCCGCGCTCTTCTTCTCCTAACTACAATCGTCCCACTGTTGTCGCCGTCTCCTGCGTGTGACGTTTTTTTTTCACCGTTGTTCTTTTCCTAACCACAACGTTGTTTTTTTAAAGAGCTTTATTAACGTTTTAACAAGTTATAAACAGTAGGCGTACATTATTACAGGGCATAACAGAAAATAAAAAGACAAAAAACAGACATAATTAACATTTAAGATTACTATAAAATATAAAGTATCAGTGCCAAAAGCGCTAGTAAAGTGCATGTATTAAAATGCATATCATAAAGTGCATATGCTAAAGTGCAAAGAGTCTCTTAATGTGCAGTACATCACAAGTTGAGAATGTCCCAAGGAAGGAGCTGTTTTTTTGTCTAGAGATCTTCTTCTTCTTTGTTCAGTGAGCTCTTCTTCATGGCTTTCTAAATCAGTCTGTTGTAAAGCCATACAGCATCTGGTCTTCCATATTATTTGCATCAGCTCCTTATTTTTCTCTAGTACACTACTGTCAATAATACAATACATTACAGATTTATCCAAAATAACCAACATTACACCATAAACTTTTAATTGGTCCCAGTCTTTTTTACTTCTAGAATAGTCCATTAAGAGATGCTGTTGTGTCTCATCATTGGACAAGTTTTAGTTGTTACCATAGCAACTCCAAGAGCTCTGACCGGAAGTCTGTCTACGGGCCATCTCACATCGCAAATGCTCTCCAAAAGGTTCTTATTTTTTTAAATGTCAGGAACTGGGTTCCTTCATCATATAACCACCTTATTTATAATCATTACGTTTAAAAAAAATCTTTTTACACAGAAAGCCATTCCAGTCTATTTTAAGGTTTTCATATTCATCTATAAAATCACCGTAAATAAGATTATACTTTTGACTTGTCTAGCTCTGCCTCTCCTTTCCCTCCACTTCCGACCCAAGAGAGCATTCCTCAAGATGGCTGCTGACATATTTTTAGCAAAAGCAATATTCAATCTTATTCCCCTTTCTACCGCCCCTAACCCCCCATATTCTTTGCTTTTATACATCATTTCTCTTTTTGTTACTTCTCTAGTTGAACCCCAAACCAAATTTACACACTGAATATTTACTGAATTATTATTTTGTGCGATGGAGGAAGGATATTTGTCAAAAACAGGAGTTTGGATAATATAAAGGTTTTGATAATATTGACTCTTGATTTTTATAATTGGTGTTTTTCCTTTTCCCATTTTTCTACTTCCTCTTTGACTTCACAGAGTTTAGTCTCCCAGTTTCTTTCACTTCAGTTTTTGTTACAAAAGGTGAAACCCAAGATTTAATTTCATCATTCACTTTAATGTTGATATCACGGTTGTTGCTTTCCAAACCCCCTCTCTTTTGTCATGATTTAGTTTAGCACCGAAAGCTAATTCATACATGTTCAAGTGATTAGTGAAAATATCCATCTCCATCCGATTTTTAATAGCAACCGTGACATCATCTGCGTATGCCATGGGAGTAACTTTGGGCGCCAGTCCAATGTGTGCGCCAGATATGAGACTATCAGAGTTTATGGATTTAATAAGGGGGCTGATGGCCAGAATATATAAAGCAGCGCTCAGAGGGCTGCCCTGCTTCACCCCTCTCTCTACATTAAAGGACTCTGTTAAAACACCATTTACATTTATACGCTCACATTTAACATATAGACATCTGATCAAATGAATAAAAGTTTCTGGAAAGCCATAAGACTTCATTACAATCCATAAATAGTCTCTAGAAATAGAATCAAAGGCTTTTTTTTTGGTCTAGCCCGATTATATAAAAGTCAGGCTTATTTATCATTTCTCTCAATGTGCAGAGGTTATCCCACATTAAACGGCCTTTTATGGCACACGTTTGATTGCTCTATAATTTCATCTAATATATAATTTAATCTATTTTGAATCACTTTGGCTAATATTTTATAATTGGTATTTATTATAGTCAAATGGCTGTAGTTATCAATGTCATCACCTCTCTTAAACAGTAGACACATTACACCCTGATATAAGGATTCCCCCCCATACAGCCTCCGTTCAGACCCTTATTATACATCTCGTAAAGTCGTTAGTTACATCATCAATATTTAACTGATAGTATATTTCCCACAAGCTCTGTAAAGTTCAGAGAGCTGCATGATGGGAGTTTATCTAATAAAATGTCTTCACAGCCGGTATCTACAGTATATTTGTTTATACGCATCTGCACATAATTCTCTGATCACTTGTCTTTTCTGTTTTTTTATCAAAAACGACAACACCGTCCTGTTTCTTTACAGATTGAATACATTTGCTTTGAATGTGCTGTTGTCTAGCTTTAAGGGTGTGTATTAAATCACCTCTATTATCTGTATTTGTTTGTTTATAAGTGTTTTATAATATTTCATGATATAATCTATCTATTTGCGCTTTTATTTCCAGCATGATTTCATCATCAGTTTGATCTTTTCTTCATCTGTTTGAAGTTTTTTTAACATATCGTTCCATCAAAGCATTATTTTTATTTATTCCTTTAAATTTGAATCTGAAGAAATCTTTTAATCTTTGTTTTACTAATCTCCATAATTCTATATTATATTAATTTATTTAGACATTTTAATTTAACATTTGATGAATTTCTTGTTTTAATTTAATATTGATAAATCCGAGTCCTCCAGGCACTTTGAATTTAACTTCTAGAAACTCCGGGTTTCTAAGGACTCCGAAGACAAGATGGTTTTATGTATAATATGTTTAGAGAAATCATTTACTACTGTCCCATAATTAATTACCTTAAAGTGATTAGAAACATACACTACCGGTCAAAAGTCTAAAAAAAGAACTAGAAACAAAATCTAAAATGAAATGAAATTAAAAATAGGCCTACACATCAGTGTTTTTATGTGAGAATTTTTACACAATAACAAGACTCTTAAAGTAAGTTGTTATTGGAGAATACTGTAGGAACTGTAAAATAACAGTATAACTGCAACCAAAGAGCTGGCAGTCTAATACTTTAATGTTTGATTTCCAAACAGCACAGTACTGTAATATTTCTACAGTACTAAACAGTTGTTGTAGAGCACTTTAGAATAACAGTTTCAAGCTGTCAACTGTAGCTGCTAGTAGTTTACTGGAATTTAACAGGAAATACATATTTTGATTCAATCTGTTAATTGGGCTTTGTCACATATTTCTTTTAAAATAAATGTGTGTGATTCTTGTTTCCTTTGACTATGCTGTATTTCTGTTTGAATTGTAACGGGTGTGCTGTCTTGGCCAGGTCTCTCTTGGAAAGAGACTTCCTGGTTAAAAAGAAGCTTAACTTCAGACTGTACTGTAAAAACATTGGGACTAACTAGGTCATATTCGTTAGTAATTATATTAAAATCACCACACAGAATATTTTGTAGCCAATTGTCAAAAGCTCTCTAAGTCTTTCAAATAATTGAGTTTTTCAAACTCTTTCCAGAGCAGTGTACACTTTTATGACACAATATTTCTCACCCCTATAATATAAATCAATCATAAGTAATTACTGGAATTAGGTCTTGTCTTCGTATTACAACAACATTATTCGTTTGAAAAAATATGTACCAACACCATCGGCTTTACTTTCCCCAATAGATATTATACTTTGTCCTTTGTTCCACCTATTACAAACATTTCCTGTTTACCAAATCCCAGTGAACACATCACCAGGCAGCTATTGAGCACCTTTGCCAAAACCTTTCCAATGGATGTTGAGATTCATGACCCCTGAACCCACTACCACTGTCTAGCTTACAGTACACAGGACAAAAAAACTGTAGAACATAGATGGATGGAAATGGTGCAGGACCCAGGGTTACTTCTTTTCTTTCTATATTCACTCATTATTTTGTGTCCATGTTGCAGTTTTTGTCCCTGTAAATAATCTTTAATCTCTCCTTTCAAAATAAATATATTCCACCTCCCACATACTCTATATTACCGTTTCTAAAGATAGGTCTAAGTCTCTCCATGCTTTCACTGCTCTGCTCTTCTAATAATATTATTATAACTGATCCCCTGTGGGGAAAGTTACATTTTACACTCTGTTTGTTAGTAATCACTACACACAGGCCTGAAACACACATGCTCAGGACCTATTCATGCACTAGTTGAGAGATGTCAGAATGAGTGGGCTGCCAGCTGGACCAGCGGGGGGGGGGG
>NC_048407.1:2792378-2882101 GCF_013103735.1 Etheostoma cragini
CTTGCTCAAGGGCACCCAGCACTGCCGAGGAGTTGAAGTGGTATCTCTCCAGCTACCGATCCACACTCCGTACTTTGGTCCGTACGGGGACTTGAACCGAGAACCCTCCGGTTCCCAACCCAACTCCCTACAGACTGAGCTATTGCCACCCCCAATTAATTAATTCCTGTTTCATTTTCCTCAGTGCCAGCAGTACCGAGAGAGCACGTCGGTCCTGGAGAACCAGCCAGCGGGGACGTTTGTTCTGCAGGTTCATGCTGTGGATGCAGACGAGGGCTCCAATGGAAGAGTCACATACGGCTTCATGCATAAAGACTCCACTGTGCCAGCCTTCAGTATACACCCAGACACCGGTACTTTGACACACACTCATAATTCACTTTCAAATCGCATGAACGGACACATAGAGAAGAGTACAGTATCTCAGTGGGGATTATCTTAATTTCTTTCCTGTTATGATTGAAACAAGGTTAACAAGGCATGCAGGGTGTCTTGAAGTCTATAATTTGAAGCTAAGATGTTGTAATATGAATCTAAAATGAAATGTAGAGTAATTGTTATTTTGAAGCTAAAATAATGGATAAAAACTCAAAGCCTAGGCTGCAGCAGATGAATATTAAATTCTATGTGAATGGTATCATCACATTCAACTAGCCTTCAAAAACCAGAAACTCTATAGAATTTGTATCCACTTTAATGTCTTTATAGCATATTTCAGCCTTATTCATGTATTCCGAGAAGTATTACTTTTTCTTGTCTTCAGTATACCGGTTATCAAACAATATTGACAGGATGAGAAAAAGTTGATGTGGACCTCTCGAAGTACAGGGCATTTCTTTTTCGTTATAAACATTCCTATTATTTGGAATAATGCCAATCTTTTTTTACTTTGGTTTTTCAAAAAAGTCAATAACCTGCCTGTACATACTCAGTGGAAAAACAAATAGTATGTTTGGCAAGAGATTTTGTACAAGTTTTACACAACAAGTAGAAATAATTAAGATGAAATTTAGTGTCCGCCCGTTCCGGACAAAACTATTAATTTATTTCTACAATGGGCATGGAAAATACGTTTTAGTGGAGTACCCACAGACTGTCATAAATCAGTTTGTCTAAAAAATATGCCGTGTCCCGCATCTATACTACTGTACTGTACTGTAACTGTTTACCCATCACGATAGTGTACTGTTTTTGCAGTTTGTGTACGAGAAATTAACTTACTATGCATTTAAAGGAGTAGTTTGTATCTATTACCCTTGTGTTTTATTCCTGTCAAAATTGAAAGTCAACACTTTTGACGTTTTATATTAATGTTTTTAACTTTTTCTTGCGTTTTTGTCCCTGTTCAACACTTTTGGCATTCTGTTTTACGTTTAACACTACTACTATTGTTGGAATTTATGGTCAGTAAACCTAATTTTTAGGACATTATACCTAATATTTGAGTTATAACAGCAGAAATTAGGGAATTATTTAGACCAAAATTAAAGGAATGGATGTTGATGGATAATCACAAACTGGAATATGTCAACTTTTACTCATTCATATTTAGAAAACACTTTCATTTTTCCTCTCCATATTCTATAAAATTGAAAAAGACACCCCAAAATGAATACACACACACACACACACACACACACACACACACGATTTGCCCTGCAGCTCGGTCTGGGAAGCTGCACGTTTCATTCTCCCGCTTAATTTTAATTCAAGTTTTTACTTCAGGACAATTACAGTTAAAAAGACATAGGATAGTAACATTTAGTATAAAACAAGAAGAAAAAAAAAGAAAGGAAAAGAAGAAAAAAAAAAACAGGACAATTCATTGGTAGAAGTTAAAATGGAAACAAACTGGAACAAACTTATTCTACTAGGGTCAGTCAGTACAGCATACAGTTAGCAGTTGTTACACGTTTGGTTAGCTCTAAGCCACAGCTTTACCTTGACTTCCCAATTTTGCATGAACCAATCTCAAACTGGCATATCTACCCGGCGCGCTATTGGCGGGTTTAACATGATGGGGATAGAGAAGCGTGGCTAAGTCTGGTGATAACCAGACTACAAAACTGCCACTTCCGATCTCTCTCGTTATCTCTGCTCTCTTCAAAGTTGACTGACTCCTTTGACAAAAACAGTATTTTAAACTTGCAGAACACTGGATTTGCTTGTCTACTGCTTTAAAACACCAAAGTCGCACAATAACACTAATTGATTGAGAATAGCTATTTTTGTCAGAGGAGTCTGGTGGCATTGATAAGACAGAGATGGATATAACAGTTTCAGTTCCACTTTGTAAAGCATTGTCTGGCATGGTAAAAGAGTGCAAATTTTCTAAATATAGCGTCCACATTTATTTCTTTAAATGGGCCTTTTTTTTTTTTTTTTAGGTAGTTAAAACTGCCGACCACCATCCACTGTAGGATTATGGACAACACCACTTCAAAAGATCCAAACTATCCCTTTAATACGATTAGGAAATGTTACAATAATGTTGGTTTGGTTTAAAAAACAAAACCAATCCCAAGGCCAAAAACTGCAGCAGAGAACATGGGCACGAGGGAGGCTACTTTCCCAAGTTGTGTTTGCAAGTTTACAAGAAGTAAAGACTCTTGGTTATGTCAAAGGTTTAGATTCAATGCCAAGAAATAAACTAGAATGTGCCAAACTTCTTAACTTTCACATCAGAAGTAACACTTTTTACTTGAGCAGGGAATGTTGTGATTGTCTAAAAATAATTGGTAACATAAATAAAATATTATTAGATTTGATGATAACTACTTTTCCCGTTCCTATTCTGCTACTCATCAGCTCTACTGTCTTTAAAGTTAAGCTTCAAGGCAAACAGAGGAAATCATCTTGGAGTTACAATACCAATGCTCTGGGGACGTGAGACCAAGCAGTGTTTGGCATGATTTAGCAGTCTGATCAACCTCTCTATCTCGGTGTCTCCAGGAGTTATTGTGACAGCCAGGAAATTTGATCGTGAACGCCAACGGGAGTATGCGGTGACAGTGACTGCCACTGACCAGGCAGCTGACCCACTGATTGGCATTTGTCAGCTCAACATCCTCATTCTGGACCAGAACGACAACAGTCCCAAGTTTGAGAACATCCGATATGAGTGTAAGTAGATATTAGTAGAAATTAAATCTCAGGTATGTTGAGAATTTAACCCACTGAAACATGCAGTAAGAAAACTCATGCCAGTAGACCAAAACCGGGCATGGCATGATTGTGATATTGCACGAGATATGAGATACGTTTGTTGTGATGTAACCGAGTTCCATTTTTGATATGTTTCTGTATTTTCTTGTGTTTACAGTATTTTGCTGTGATTTGTATTGCAACATGTTTGTTCTCAGATTATGAATGTCTTGCTTAGTTAGCTTGTGCTTTATTTCTTTGCATTTTTATTTTTATTTTTTTAAACGGGACGCATGTGGGATGTAAAAAAACTGTTTTCTGAAGTTGCTGATTAATACAGATAATAGACTACTCAATAAAGGGTAATTTCTGGTTGTTTTTTTAAACTGGACCCTATTTTCCCATGCATTGGAGTCTTAAGTGAATAATGTGAACAAACATCTTGGTCCAAAATTGGTCCGGTATTGATCGAGAACGCTGAGCCAGCAGCAGCAAACTGGGCTGATCCTAATCATTTAGGACAAATAGGGCAAATGTGCATCGTCAATTTCCATCCACTAAAAGTGCTTATTTTGTCACTGACAGGCTCAGATTATTATATGTGTCCGATAACAGTATGGAAAGTCTCCATACAGAGACATCCCTTTTGTTAATGAGTAAAATCCTTTTTGTTTAACCAGAAACTACTCTGGAATCAGCAATGTAAAACCCACCAGACTCCATTTAAATAAAAAATACTTTTAGCGTGTATAGATCCAGCATATAGTCCCATATAAATGGCTCAAATAAGATTTTTATTCAAACAAACCAGAGTGGTGGTTGTTGAAACAGTGGAAAAACAAACCAAGACGGCTTTGAAGGTTTAATTTTTTTTCTATTGACTTGACCCAATCAGTCTCTTAGACAGAAAACACATAGAAAAATCGTGTCCATGTTGAAAAAGCAAACAAAGTTTACCTCTTATGGCCTGACAGAACCACTAAGACATAAAGCATGAACCTCTTCTTCTTCTGCTCCAATAGACTTCCTTCGTGAGGATACGATGATCGGGACTAGTTTCTTGAGGGTGGCAGCTCATGACGATGACTTTGGCACCAATGCGGCCATCACATACTCTATGTCCAGTGAACAGCCGGAGTACCTCAGGGTCAACCCTCTGACTGGCTGGGTTTATGTCAACCAGCCCATTTCTCAGGTACAAACAAACAGTACTGGATGCAAAGAGATAATACCAAACCGCTTTTGGGAAATCTTCAGCTTACTATTTTAAAAAGCTAACATCATGCAGTGTGACAAAAAAACATAATTGGATGCTTATATGTGTGTATATACAATGTCTGGTGTCTCAGCATATCGTATATGGATATCAACTGTACGAAAATGCATCATTGGATAAGCTTTGAGCTAATAACACTTAAGGGGCCCCTCCAAATGCACAAAAGCACTTCAATGAAATTATGTAGTTTCCTAATTTTAATCAAGAACGCATGTGATTTAATGAACCTTAGATTGCAACTAAAACATAAAACTTTTTAGTACATGGCCAGAAAAGCAATCATATTTGCATTGAAGCACTTTATTGCTGTCTGTGAGGTGGCCAAAGGCCAGTGGCCGGTAGCAATCTGGAAGCCTGAATATGTGGTAATGTCCCCACTGCCTTTTCTTTGGCATCAGGAGAAATAGCATTGCTGATATTTTCCTCATGTCACCGCCTCTAACCCCTTACTATACTACCAGCGGAAAAAAAAAAATGTTGGTGGGAACGTGAACAAGCAGTAGAGGAAATTGCCACGCATTGTGCACAAAACAAGTCTGTGTCTTAGATAAGTGCCACAATGATTAAGCTCCAAAAAGCCACAACTCCCCATCTTCCAGTGCCAAGAGGAATGAATGTCTGTATCCTCGACACTTTTCAACTTACACCAACACGTGGCACCATGCCAGGATTTCTGCCTGAGCGAATGGTTCACGAGAACATATCCATGTTTGAAGATACAAAAGTTTTCCACTAATGAGTACAACTGCATAAAGTCAAATACAAAAGCAGGCAGTGCCTACATGTTTATTTCAGCCTTTCCCAAGTTGTTAATCTCAGTTGTGTAATTGCAAAGACCAAAGATTGAATTTCAAAACTGCACAATTACAAAAATCTTGAAAAAGGATCTCAGGTCATGTGGAAAAACTGGCTCAATGAAATGCAATTCTTTCGCTCATGAATCTGAAACACCATTAAAGTGGGCAGAATGTGTAAATAACCTTCATTAAGCTCCTCAAAAATAATTTTTAAAAAGTTATCTTGTGACATTATAGTTTGTTTTTGTTCTTAAACATACGCCAATTAACCCAAACTGGGAGTTCAGACTCCCGACTTTGGTTACTTAAATGGATCATTTCCCTGATTACAGTGACTAAAGCTAATTACTCTTGTAAGGGTTACAGAACTCTGCTGCTCCACAGTGGGCCATGCCTTCTAATCAATACAATTATTTTAAAGTATGTTGGTTTTTACCCGAATGCAGCATGCAGACAGTTAGTCCCTGCACAGAAGTGTGGAAAATGGATTGCTGGCTGAAATCTGTGTGACTTACAATGTTTATTGGTCTTTAAGGAAGCTACAATTATCACTCTGTCACACTAATCTGCAATACAAGAACACAACATCAAGGAAGGGATCATCTCTCCTCTTCTATTAATATGTGTGGACTTTTTTTTTTGCCACAGAGGACATACATCACCAGGGAAATTGTGGCGACAGACGGGGGGAATCTGAGCAGTTCAGTGGAGCTGGCCGTCACCATCACCAACGTGAAGAACCAGCCCCCGCAGTGGGAAAAGGACAGCTACAGTGTTGTCATACCAGAAAACACCGTCCGAGACACACCCATCGTGGTACATTGGGGCAAGGGGGAAGGGGGTAGTTGGTACACATAGGAAGCAGAGGCAAAAAAACATTCCTGTTCATTTGTAACAAATGTTACGCATTTCTATATTTTAACACGTAAAAACATCCATTTCTTTTATGTTGCCTCTTACAAAAAAGGGTTCCTAAAGGGTAGAGATACAGGCTTGTCTGAGTGGGGAAAGTAAATAGCACGCTCTAGAGCTAAAACACAATACAAATATAATTTATTAAAATAGATGAAATAAATTAGATACAAAGAGACAAAGTAATACTCACAAAACAGAAATACAATTATAGTGCAACTACAGTGCAGCAATCATCCAGAATCAATAAGAGTAAGAAATGTGCAGCATAAAATTAAAATATTCCAAGTCACAGGAAAACAGCAGGGATCCAAGTATGTTTACGCTGACATATAAATAGGCACAAGAAACCAGAAGGAGCATGTAATCAGTTGCATGCAGAAATGCATCCACTCACAAGTACCACTTATACTAAAATACAAACAAGTAGACAGTACTCTCACAGGAAAGTGGCATCATGCACTCACACAAATACAAGTTTAAGCATTCACCCACATTCTTATATTTACTATACTAAATGTTTGGTTGTGTTGTGACAATGCTCAGCTAATCTGGATGGGTTACACAAAGGAACACAGCTACTAAAGGCTAGCCTAGCCAATGATGTGTAGCATTTAACACAAGAACTTGCCTGGATGAGTGTGGGCTTCCCTATCTTTAGAGGGGTTGTGCTGTGTTAAAATGATTCACCCAGGTGTTGTTTTGTTTTGCGTTCTGAAGGCCTGCTAACTCTTGTCTCTATTGTCATGCTACCACCGTTCTAGGTCAGCTTTTCAGCGTCCCTCGTTGACTTCTCTGCGAGTCCGCTCCTTGGTGTGTTGTAGTTCAGGTTTTAAAAGGTGTATTCACAAATTTTGTGTTGTGGGAAAACAAAAATAGGCCTTCAGCGTATTTTCCTCAGTAGTGTTCTCTGTGAAGAAAGCGTGTGGTTGGAAGCCATCAGCTTCCATGATTGGCTCCATCCAGAAACAATCTCCTCCTGAATCTCCACACCTGGGCTAAATTAACACACATACACACCCTCCTTATGTGACATGTTGGTCTGTCCCTGTCAATTAGCTTACCACGCCAACTTCTCTAAAGACACGGATATTGCAACAGTCTTTTGAATGATTGAGTACTTTTGATTTTATTGACCAAATCAACCAGGCAACAGGAGAGTGTAACAAATGTGTGTGATGTTAGGGGAGCTATGGATTGATAAGGCATCCCAATCAGTGTACGTCAAGAGTTTCAAGAGTGTTTGATTATTCAGAGCAGACGCATTGCCTTTTTTTCATCACATTTTCAACTAATCAACAGCGTTTTCTAAGAATCTCTTGAAAGCAATTTCCATTAAAGTTGCTGATGATTCTTTTAAACCAAGATATGGAAATGAAAAGACAGAGGAGAGTACTTTACATGGGAATGTGTAGATGAACATGTTAATGTGTTTGGGAGTTGCACTGATAGTGTGGGGAGAAAGAGCGAGAGCGGGTTCCCTACAGAACAGTGTATTAATCGAGATGGTAGTTCAGTCTTGATTTGGCTGTTATGCAAAGATGGAATGACTCTCAGGGGGTTGTAATAGCTCTGCCATGGACATTTTAGGTTTTTATGGCCTAAATCCGCACATAAAGTAGTCAGAGGCATGTTTGCCAATTCTGCATGCCAGACAGGGTGTCCCGTTATTGTAGCTGCTATGCTTTGCAGGTTGAATATATACAGCTAAGTCACCCATAGGCAAGCCCAATTACGTCCAAAATGGCATTTTTTATTTAAATTGGGGCTCTGAATGATCCTCTCCCTAATTAGTTCACGGAGAACAAGGATTGAAGAGAAGAGTGTGTTTCCCTTTGATCCCCGCTATAAAACACTTGTTTTTCCTATGGGCATATCATTTCCAACTATTTCAAATGCACACTTCCACTGAAGCTCAGCAGCAGCTGTTCTTGTTTTTGTTCTTAACCTTAGGATCCATTTCCAGTTGATAAAGTGAAAACATGCCGAATTTCTGTCAAATGCAAATTTCCGTCTGGTTGCAAGACTGTATTCTGTTGGTCAACTGTCACTTACAAAGAGTACACAGAAGGCACTCATTATCAATTGATTCCAAAAGAAAGAAATTGACAACTACATAAAGTAGATGCCCATGTTGAAATGATGGTGTATGCCCATATGTTAGCATGGACGTATAAAAAACCTACCTGCTGCTGACAAGGGGATCATATCTGGTCAAAATTTGTTTTCACTTATTGGATAAGATGACCAACTCCCAGGAATTGAGAGTAGCTGTCATCAGTAGTGTTATGTCACATCATGTTATGTACAACAACTGACATGGCTTTACACTGGCTGGAGACCATTACTGGCTGGAGACTATTACTAAAGTCCCACAGGGGTACATAGGCTAAAATGAAATATGTCATCATAATGACATATCTTCTTTGTTTTAAACAGACCATCAAAGCCACCTCCCCTCTTGGGGATCCCAGAGTAACTTACAACTTGGAGGACGGCATGGTCCCAGAGACCAATATGCCAGTTCGCTTCTACTTGACCCCCAACCGAGAGGATGGTTCGGCCTCCATCCTTGTGGCAGAGCCCCTGGACTACGAGACCACCAGAAACTTCATGCTGCGCGTTCGAGCTCAGAATGTCGCTGCTGTACCATTGGCGGCGTTCACCACGGTCTATATCAATGTCACAGGTGAGTCTTCTTAATAGTTTTTCTGTTTTAATTATTCCTCCGCTCTGGTGACAGACTTGATGGAATTGGGCAGTTAATGATTCCTTGTTTGATGCCTGAGCTATAAGCTAAGGAAAGAATAGGAAATATTGTACTTGATGAATTCACGAGATGGGCCTAATGGACTTATTAGAACATATATAATAAAAACAGTCAAGCAGCATCGGGCACTATGTCTTTTTAAAAACTAAAAGGCGTCAGGACCCAGTTAAGGTCTAGCAAACGCATCCAGTTAGGCTTTAGCAGCTACTGATATTACAAAAGTACAATCCCAGAACACGTTATTAACACAAATTATCACAGGGTTTACACAATGAAAATGGGTCAAAGTGACCAAAGGACAACATGAGGGTTAACAACATCGCAACAGCAACAGTTGCGATGGTCCTGTCAGCTGTCCAGGAACATGAGGGAAAATTCAGATTGTTACTTCTAGTAATCATTACATTACAAGCAGCAAAAAGTGAACCGCAGTCAAAGCCAGTAAACCTCCACCCCCACCCCCGCTGCTGTCCAGAGTGTGTCAACAGTCTGCTGTGTGCTGCACCTGCTGCTTATTGTTCGGCCGTTTGGTTTGATTTTATACAGTTTTTAATTTCATTGGGTACCCAGGAAACCAAGTGTGAGGTAGATTGGATTAAAGGTTCAGGATATATTTCAAAGACAGACGCAAAGACATTCAGACATCCTCTGCAAAGAAATTCCAGCTGGGACTCATACTCTTTGTTACCTCTCTTTTTTGGCTTGGATCATAAGTTTTCACCTCTATATCGTTCTTTTAGTGTCTGTCATTATTTTATGGTACTTTTAAGTATAATTACTTTAGTTTGGTGTAACTCTGTTTCAGTTCATTTTCAGCCATTAACTAGGTTTAGGTTGCCTTTTCTAGTCTCTGACCTTGCGCCTCAAAATAACTCTGCCTACCCCACATGTCCCAGACACTCCTGCATTTAATACCCCTGCAGCACACACACACATACACACATGCACACACACACACATGCACACATACCCCATTCTATCACATTGGTTCTAATCCAGTGAAAAATAATTAATTCACACATATTTTTCATTCCTCTCCCTTTTGCTTGCTTCCCTTTTCTGTCCCTCTTCCAACATCCCCTTCTCCTCCTTTCGCTCACCCCTCCTCTCGCTTATCTCTCTTAATAAGAAAGTTCTTTGACTCCTCCAGAGGCATTGCGGCTGAGGAAGGGAGGGAGGTCTGTAATGGATTTAAGACCCCATTTTTAATTCATAGATTAAGACATTTACCCAGAAGAAAGGATTGGAAAAAATGGCACACGGAGCAGCGTTACAATTAATGTGTTGCTCTATTCAAGTCATTTCTGTAATGCTTTTGGCCTTAAATCAGCTATGTTCAAATTTGGTTTCTGCTTTTCAGACAAACTTGTAATGGTTCAAAGTAACTGTTGCAAGAAAAGGGACATTTTGTCCATTTTTATTTGCCTAATACAGTGGAGGCTTTGATCTTGATGCCAACAGGACTTGGAAAAATAACCCCACAACAAATAGACACAATGAACTTGTTTTCATATATCCCCCGGAAAAAAAGTTAAAAACTAGGATGAAAACTTATCATCCAATATCCAGATGTTAAGACGGGAGTATACATTTCCACTTTTATTTCAATAACTTAAGGTCCAAATCAACCCCAGTCCAGATTGCTTCATGGCAACATCATAAAGAGGACAGCAGCTGCTCTTGGCATAAGGCCATTATACAATAACCCGTATATTTCACACTTTCTTTATTCACAACATATAAATTCACTTTTAAGAAGACTTTAGAAAAAAGACAGTCCGTAAGAAAAACGTGATTGTGAGATCACATAATTCAGTTCATAATCCACCACGTGTTTATGCATTTTTTCTTAGTGGCCGTTCAGACTGCAAACATCCTGGATTAAAACAACTCAAAGTGAGTTGATGGGCGGTTGCTTCAGGTACCGGTGAGACAAGAAATGTGATCCAGGAAGTTCAGTTTTATGAACAGGTAAAAGAGTTTGAAGACTCATTAGACACCAAAACTCTTCTTAGCAGTTTAGAATACTCTAAGGCAGATTTTACAACTCTTGAAGGTTATCGCAAAGACTTCAAATACTAAAAAGACTAAAAGGTTAACAGGAGTAATTTGGATTTAACATTACGAAGAAATCTACTAGGTAGGTGCAGTTGCACATGTTGAATGGCTGAAAGCATTCCTTGCCAAATGATAATTTTCTGTGTCCTGGCAAAAGCTAACTTTTTTTAGTGTTTGTTTCGCTTACATATTTTGCAGACGTGCAGAAGTAGTATCAGTTGTAGGAGCCCTTATCTCTACAGGACTTCTCCAAACAACAGTTACAAAGTTATTGTCTTTTTCATTTGAAAGTAGCAATTTCAAATAGTTACAAATTCCAATTCCAAATAGTAGGGATGCACCGATTCATTGGTATGCTAATGTTTTCGTCTCCACCAATGCTGTGGTTTTTAAAGATGCAGTAGGTAAGACTTATAAAAAAGCTTTCTGTCATATTTGCTAAAACTGACCCCATATTCAAGTAGTACTACATAAAGCAGGCAAATACAAAAAAATCTTCCTCCTCTGGCAGGGACGTGTCTAGGATTGAAAAACAGGGGGGCTTAGCCCTGAGGCTATGCAAAACATTCCCTTTCAAAATCTTACTTACCAACTCTGATGTTAGTTTTTAGATACATCACAACTGCATGGGGGGATTTACTTAGGCCAGAGAGTGTGCCCCTGCTGAGTTCTTCTTTAGGCTAAGACTTAGCCGCTATCTGTCTACCTTGTACATGTGTGGTAAAGTAATACCATTCCTAGTCTCTATTAGATAAGTTGCAGGTCAAAATAAGACTATTCAATTACAATGGGTGTAACGATACACGTATTCGTATTGAACCGTTCGTTACGAGGCTCTCGGTTATGTATTATAGGCATTACAATCCGAACGAGAAAGAGCTTAAATTGTGTGAAATATAATGTTCTTAGTTCCGCTGCACTCAGCAGAAATTAGGAAAATCCAACCTTTTAAGGACACCAATTTTCTTTTTTAATGAAATTATTGTAAATAAGTAAATGTTTTTCCTTAAAATACAGGGGGCATAAGTATATACCCCCCTATGTTAAATTCCCATAGAAGCAAGCAGATTTGTATTTTTAAAGGCCAGTTATTTCATGGTTTCAGGGTACTATGCATTCTGATAAAGTTCCCTTGGCCTTTGGAATTAAAATACCCCCCCCCCCACCGATGTTCTGCCAATAAATCGGTTCATCCCTGACAAATGTACAGCCTTTTAAAAGTTTTTTTTCCCAACAAAGCACTGACTCAGCTGACCTTGTGCTGATGTGAAAGCTATTCCAATGTATCGGAGATAATACAGCAGAAGCACGATCTCCCTTTTGTTTTGAGCCAGACTGCAGAAATTCTGAAAGCGTTCTATCAGCACATCTGAAAAGTCTGGTTATGGAATGTGGGGTTAAAAGATCAGAGATTTACAAGCGGTCCAAAACCTTGACCTTGGCTTTCAATGTAAATCTCAGAACCTAAAATGTAACCCTAAAATGCAACAGATGTCAACGCACTGCAGCTAGAAACATGTACAGTATACTCTGTGCATTTGTTGTTACTTATTGTGAAACTATGCTTACACAACCATTTTATCACTTGAACTAAGGGGGTAGCAGAAAGTAGGCAAAATAAGCTAATTGAACGGCAATAACCCTTAAATGATATTCACATATGTGGCTAAGCTGAAGAATGCAGCGCACTAGATATAATACGTACCCAAGCTTGTGCTCAAGTGATTCTCGGGAGCTTTATCTATCTATAATATAAAAAGGAAAAAATAACACTCTCTCTTCCTCTTCTCTTCCTTCTCTAGATGTAAATGACAACGTCCCATTTTTCACTTCCTCTATCTACGAGGCCTCGGTCACTGAAGGCGCAGAGTCCGGAACCCTGGTTTTCCAGGTTTTAGCCAATGACCTCGACTTGGGTCTCAATGGCAAGGTGAAAACACACAAACGCGTGCATGCATGTGCATGTACGCGCACACACACACACACACACACACACACACACATAGAGGCATGCACAAACATACACAAACACACAGGCATGCACAGACACACGCTGTGGTAACAGTGGTAATGTTGCTTTTGCATAGTCAGTTGAAATCAGTTCCTTTTGAATACATGCACTCAATCATTTTTTTAGTTTTGATGACTTAAAATGTGTTCTTCCTTGCTGTGTAAATAAGCTGTTTAACAGTGTATTACCACCTTTACCTAATCACCTGTAATATGCGGAGCTATTTTTTCATGGAGTAAACTCTCAAGTAGCATATGTTTTATCAAAGGAAAGACAAGTTTTAAAACAGAGCCTTAAATCACACCTTTATTTATATATATCTTATTTTCTTCTTTTTAAATCCATATTTGTTCTCCTTCTTTGACTTTCTGAAACCTTTGTCAAGTTGTGTAATATAGTGTCATGTAATGTTGATTTTTTACGGGTTTTCCTGGTTGTTTCCTTGGTATTTAGTTTCATACTTGTTAGAGTTTGTTATGTTTCTTTTCTTTTCCTTTATGTGTCATGAAATGTTTTAATATTGTCTGATTTAATATTTTTTTTTGGACCCCAGGAAGACTAGCTGTTCGACTAGGTGTCAGCTAATGGGGATCCTTCGAAAAAAACAAACTAAACTAAATCCTCACCCTCTATATCTGTTTTTGTCTGCTTAACCCCCCCCCACCACCACCACTACTATCACCACCCAGATCTCCTACTCCCTGCTGGAGGATCGTAGTGGCGACCACCAGTTTTTCCGTATTGACCCAGAGCTGGGATTCATCTACTCCCATACTGTGTTTGACCGCGAGACCAAAAGCTCCTACCTATTGGAGGTCCAGTCTGTGGATGGCTGGGAGTCTGCGCGGCCTGGCAAACATGGACAACCCAACTCCGGTGAGTGAGGCTGACACTGCAGTGAACAACCTGAAACTGAATTGATGGTTGAGTTCTGGTTGTTGAGGTGTTGGTGCAGTTTTTCCGGTATTGTTATGCCTCATGTACCTTGCACGGCAGCAGGATTCTCTCGTTATTGCGAGATCATGCCAGAATCGCGGGGTTCACATATCAAGTGAAAATCTTTTCAGGCTTCAAGTTTGTGCCTGAACTAACAACTTGCCGCACCAATCAGAGTCTATCTGCAGGAACGGGCGTGGTTTACGTGGGTGTGATGGCCGTATCTGTTTGTCTAAAACTATCATAGCAGCTGGGATAGACAGATGGTTCATCCAATCACATGCCAGGTATTTTTTTTGAAGCCTCAGTACCCAATGAAGGGTTCCCTGGTACTGTGAAATCGAGTGGCTGCAGTAGACAGAGGTGAAACTGTGGGTTACCTTAATTTCCTGTAGTTCACAAATATGTGAGAATTTCTCACAAAGGCAACCCAAAAGGTATATAGAGACATGAGACATCACCCCCATATGTGATGTGTTGAACACCTTATTGAACGGCTGCTGTCACAGCCCCCACTCCTCTCCCAAGGCTTTCCACCTGATTCAGGAATCTGTCTTTAGGGAATTGCTTCCATTAAGGAGTGTTGGTGAGGTTGGCCACTGATTTAGGGGATAAGGCCTGGCTAATGGCTGGGGTTGGATGGGGTTTAGGTCAGGGTCCTACCACACACACACACACACACACACACACACAAAGAATAGTCCCCACAAAGATAGTGACACATACATACAAAGTATGTGTCACTATCTTTGTAGGGACTCACAAAAACAACAGACGGGACAAAGTGATGCGTTTTCTGGTAAACTGGTAAACCAACGTATAACCGACTGCTATCTGTTGAGTTTTCCTCCCGTCCCTCTGTCCTCTTTGACTGTCTCCATCTAGAAACTAAGCTGGGCGGTGCAGGAACAACTGATTGGCTCATGAGCAGGCGGGTTTATGAAGCGGTAGATGCGCTATGCAAAAAAAAAAATGGAGCGTTCTATGAAATGTGGTTGCCCCTAATATAACTATACTATAGATCTAATATAAGTTGAAAGTCACTACAATTATGACAACATTATTTTGGTTGGGTGTACATTTTCCAATAAACGGGAGTTTTCAAAAAACCCACTGTGGTCTTCTTCACAGTAAAACATATTTAGTGATGTGGATACAACGCAATGTTATATCAATGGGAATGCTAATACAGCACAGGTGCCTTGACGGCCGTTATCTACCAGAGCAAATAGCAACGTAGATTTTGGTGTCACTGAAATGCCTGCTGTGCCCCTCTCTGATGCTAAGAAACAGACGGTAGAGACAACTGAAACATCACCGCATGTTAATGCTATTAAACACTACAATTGGCAGCAGATAACGTTAGCCTAACGTTAGCTAGCCCCTGGATTAAACACGAGCAAAATGCTAACTGGACTCCAACAACTGTCAGTCTAGGTAGTAAAGACGTGTCACCTTTTTCAGCCCTTTTGAGTTTGCAGGTATTATAGCTGCATGCTTGATGTTCTGAACCCACTAATTGGACTGTCCACATACTTTTCTAACAGAATACAGTATATCAGGAGATACTACAGTCACTTAACTAAAGACTTTTACCCAGCAGTTGATGGATTTGGAATGGAACATACTTTACTGTCATTGCACAAGCTTGTGTACAACAAAATTCTGCTGTGCCGTACCTGAATATAAAAGTAACTAACATGTAGTCTAACATGCACTCTAACATACATACGTATCCCAATCATTAAATATATGATCAAGCTTTTTAAAAGCATGGAAAAAGCATTGCACGGGTTGTATCATTGCACATCTAGTTAACGACACCCAGGCGGGGAGATGATTGATTTTTCTCAAATCAGTGATGAGTTTTGGATTAAAAACTGTCCTTCTGTCTGGAGGTTGGAGCTTTGATTGCTCTGCTGTGGCTTCCAGAGTGTAACAGACAGAACAGGGCATGACAGGGCTGGGTCGCATCTGCCAGGATGTTGTTAGCTCTGCAGAGGCAAGGGGTCCTGAAGGTGTACTCCAGAGAGGCACGGGGATTCCAATGATTTTTTCCACAGTTTCTATGACTCTCTGGAGACACTTTTTTAACAATCAGCCTCTCCACTATGACCATACCAGGCAGTCAGACGGTATGTCAAAATGCTTTCAATGGAGCAGTGATAAAAGGCTCTAAGCTTTTCTGCAGACAGTATGTTCTTTGCCAGTGTCCGTAAGCTGTAGAGCGGCTGGTGAGCCTTTTTAACCAGGGCAGAAGAGTAGATTGTCTAGACTGGTTTATTGGAGCATAGTCTCTTCTAAGTCTCCAGAAAAACCTGAGTTCTTTTGTCTTTTTAATGTTCAGTGTGTGGTTATTGTCCGTGCACCACTCTGTCACCCTGTCTATTTCCTCTCTTTGTTTCATTGGGGTTTGAAATAGGCCAGCACTATTTAGGGAAACATATGAATCACGATTTTGTGGCTTAGAATTGATATCACGATTCTTTGCCACAATTTTTTGGACCATGACAAAACAAAACAAATTGGCAGTACCAAACAGATTTTTTTTGGGCTACTATAGCATATTGTGCATCACCATTGTGTTATGATCAATGTACTATAGGAAGGGAATGCCAAGGAAGAGAATGGGGGGCGTTGCTGCGCTTGGAAGCGCTTTAAAACCTTTTTTATACAGTCTGTTTAAAACTCCCAGAAGAAAGTAGTAGCGTTTGTGATGCAGTCAGCTCGTAAAGTGAAATGAGAATCAAACTCATAAAAAATGAAGGTATTTTAAAATTAAATTGTGAACATCAGGGTGAATCGAGATCGCAATTTTATAACGATTAATTGTGCAGGCCTAGTTTGCAATCATTAAAAATCAAAAATGAAAGAATACATATTTAACCCGAAATGTGAGCAAAATGTATGTAGACCAAGACCACCACCGAGGAAAAGTTGCCTGATTGTTTTATGACCTATGTGATGTGTTTCTGGGACATGATCTCTGCCTATTGAATTAGTAGCTTTCATGTAAAAATGCAAACAGATTGATGCAATTGCAGAAATGATTCAGATTCTGTGGATACTAGAGTTGTAATAGTATATATAATGGTGGTGGTTTCTGTTACACTGACTGAAAATGAGGACACGCGCAAAGAGGGAGAGAGCTGTAGACAGCTGCTCTGTAGACTTCAATTAAGGCTCCAAATCTTCATTGAAGGCAGCAATAAACTCCGTTTTCCTCTTTCTGCCTCTTCCCCACATCTGCTCATCTCTCCCTACTGAATGACCAAAGGCCATTTTTCTCTTCTAGTCTCTCTCTCACTCTCTTCTCCCATCTCTCCATTTCTCTCTCATTTGCTGCCAGATGAAATGCATACATGCTCGGTAGAACAGAGAGACACAGAGAAATGAACAGATGTTGAGGCAGATGGGTCAATGGACAGAGGTGTTGAAAAAACAGCAAGAAAGACCAGGATATATCTTTAATAAATCTGATCATAGATTATGAACAGGTCCTCTCTCTAGGTTTGGCTCACTGACATTTGTGGCAATATAAACAGATGTTAAATATTAAGCAGAGCAGAGACTGTACTGAAGCTGTGGGAGTTATTTAATTATCTTTGCTGTGTTATGAATATTGAATGAGGTGCCATGAAGAAGGAGGGGTGACAGGCAAATTAACAGATATTTAACACAGAATCACACATTAAAAGACTCAGCGAGTGGTAAAAATGAAAAAACTTAATTCATAGAGTATCACTTTCATAAAATGCTGCACAACAAGATGAATTACAACAAATGAAATACAAAAATACAATATTATTAATCTCTGATATAACAATTTCCACAGGGAAGTAATTTCACTTTGGAGTGACTGAATTTTACTCTTCAATCAGTTGAACCTGTAACAAAAACAATCACACCACAATTTCAAGAGCTGCTGTTCTTAAAACGTTTCTCTGAAGCAAAAATTAAAAATACAGAAATGATAAAAGCATTACAACATACCACGGTGGCATCTTGTGTTTCTCATTAAAAAGAAGGCAGAATACCAAAACGATCCCCTCAATTGCTGATGAAATGGGGGATTTTTTTTCTCCATTGATTTGAGAATTTGATCATTAATAATTCATTTTAAATGATAGAATTGATATAAATCTGATTTATCCCCCGACGCTTTTCAAATCAAAGGCTCTTCTTTCTCCTCCTATTCAACTTCTTTTTGTTAAAGTTGATCTCATTCAGCTCCCATAGCTCTGATCTAGTAAGAAATAATTTTGACTAATAAATGGTTGCACTCTGAAAATCTCTTCTGAATACTTGTAACTTTAATCGGGCTGCCACTCCCCGGTATCAAGTACCAGATGTTATCTCCCTGTGAACCTCTGTACATAACCAGGCTTAAAACAAAAATAGCTATGAGAGAATCTGAGAGTGCTCGCCTCTGCCAAGGCCAGTGATGCATTCACGTGCTCCTCGGAGGGTCCCATTCTTAAAGTTGGATAGTTGTTGGACGCTTCAAAAGGAAGAAATGTTGTACAGTATTTTTATGCTCAGAACATTTAAGCCTCACATTTATATGTTTCCAGTACAATCAAGAGCAAAGGAAACATATCAGGTAAGTCATGTAATATGATCAATTTTCCAATTATTCCACATTCTGTATTATACACCACATGAATACTGTTTTCTGCTGGTTGCAAAATAGTCCGCCACATGCAAACTGCTCTTATGCATCAGTGTTGGTTGCCGGTCTTCAAAAGAAAAAGTCACAACAATGGCCCTAAACTTATGAATGTAACAACAACAAGCTTATTTTAGTGCTGAGTCTCTGTCCTCATACGTCCCTTTACGTTATATTAGCGTTTCTTTAAACCAGTCACAATCATTTTGTGCGCTGCTAAGCACAGAGCGGAAGGCCACAATCCCTCTGCAAAATAGCCCCGGGAAGGAACTTGTTTTGGTTTAGTCGTCAACCGAAAACTCCGATTGGACAGATACTCTAGCTAGCTGTCTATATTTACCCTGCAGAGATCTGAGGACCAGGTAACCATAGTCCTCAGAAATCCACCAGAGGTTAGAACGGCAACACAAAGAAAGAGGAAGGGGACGTCAAAGGAGCAATTATGGAAGGGAAGCGTTATAAGGCTATATGAACATAGCATCTGTCAACAATAAAACATTACTTAAAAGCCACAAGGTGGCATCTGAAAAAACTATTCAAAGAAAAAGATAAGAAGAAGTACAAGATGGAAGGCGTGATCATATTTGCTGCATTTGACTTTGCACATCTACACATGGTGACATACATGCATGCCAGGCACCAAGTTGCAATTTACTGACAGCAAAATCGTGTTACAAAAAGAACCTTGATAAAACCTGTTTTCACAGTCAGTTAACAACTACTTACTAACCTGCTACTTACAAGGTAGTGTGTGGGGTGGGGCTGGGGGTGTGATTTTTACACATGCCGTACGTCTGTGAAAGTGTGAAAACATGGATGAGTGGGCAGCGATAGCAGAAGAGAAGGATGATTTGGGGATGGCTGCTACATCTGCTTATCCACTGCTTATTTGTTCTTCCTCCATTTATCCTTTCATTCGCTCTCTGACAGATTCTCAACACAATGTTTTGTCATAGTTGCATGCATCTTCTATCTGTGCCATGAACTGTATACCATCTCCTCCACCCTGGCATGAATAATTTATCTCATCTTGGAGCGTGTATTGGAAATTGCGCTCGTTTTGATTCAGATATCAAAGGAGGCTTAGTATGTTAGGTTGCTCAAGTATGAAACCTTACACTCATGCCCCCAGGATGTTTTGTACTCTTCTTCAACCCGTGGTTGAATCATGAAGGAAACAGGAATAGCCAGATTTATAGGTAAAATAGACAGAAATTGTTGAGACGGGTGACACATGTTATAAAAAAATGATACACACAGAAGAAAAGCAAACTGGATGTTATTTTTGTTTCTGTTTCTCTGCATTAAGAATCTACTTTTCTATGTATATGTATATGTGTGTGTGTGTGTGTGTGTGTGAAAAGTGACTAAATTGTTGCTATTCAAAGAGAGATAGACAGATGTTCATGTTCACATTGACAGAATAAGAACAACCTCATGTTTACACTTGCCTTTCTCTTCTTTCTCTCCCTTTCTCTCTCTCACACACTTTCCTTTTATTTTCAGACACTGCATATGTCCGTGTTTTTATAAGTGACGTGAACGATAACAAGCCAGCATTTGCACAGGCATCCTATGAAGTTGATGTAGATGAGGATGCTGACGTAGGCTTCGCCATCCTCACTGTTGGTGCCAACGATGGGGACGAAGGTGAGTGGCATAGATAACAAAGTGTGTGTGTGTGTGTGTGTGTGTGTGTGTGTGTGTGTGTGTGTGTGTTTGTGTGTGTGTGTGTGTTCCCTGGAATGGGGTGTGACATAGATACAGAGTGGAAAGCGTGGGAGTGATGGTGGTGCTATACTGTAAATCCGTTACCAAGCACATTGCTTACGTGTTTCTCTTTTCCCTCACTCAAGAAAAACTTCACTTTTCACTTCACTGTTTCACCCTTCTGAAGAGAAAATAGTTTTACTTTGCACTTAAAAACATGATGAGAAGTCATATAAACTGCAGCAATATGTGAGTTTAAATCAGCCACTCTAGACGCACCCATTCAATATAACCTTTCGATGTGAGGCAAAGAAATAAGCTCTCAAGAAAGATGAAATGTGTACACCAGTAAGGTCTTTTTTCACTTTGGTCAAACATTTCTTATAGTTAAAATGTTGTTGAATGCAGCTTCTACATAGCCTTGAAATATTCCTCCGACAACTTCTGTTTTTATTAGGGCCCGAGCGCCGACATCGGCAAAGTCCCTATTGAAACTAAAGGAATTGTTATTCTTTTTCCTTCGTCAGGCAAAGGAATTGCCTTTTTGAGGGGCTTAACATACTCAAAAACTCACTGGCAGTCACATCAAGTCTGTTGAACATGTACCTATTTTGAGGGATTTGGGACACAAAAATGTGTTGCTAGCGCCCCCTACAAAGTTAAAAACATTGAGCCCCTTCAGTACGTTTAACGTCGACTCACAAAACTTGGTACACATTTGTAGCATGTCGAGACGTACAAAAAGGCTAATTGGAGCTATACCCTAAACCCAACAAGAGGTCCGCCATTTTGAATTTCAAGTTTGGAATTTGTTCAATTTTGGCAATTTCCGCATGTTGTGCTTTAACGAACTTTAACAAACTCCTCCTAGAGATGTCATCTGATTGACTTCATATTTAAAAGCTATTAAAAGAAAAGCTTTTCGCCATAGGACATGGGCGTGGCAGGGTGACCATTTTCGCCATCGAAACAGGAAGTGGATGTAACTAAGTGTACATTTTCCAACTTGCTCCTAGAGATTTCCTCCGATGGACTTCAGCGTTCGTCTGTACCATCTCAACACCTTAAAGATGAAAAAATATTAAAAGAAAAACTTTTTGTCCAACAGTGTGGCTGTGTCTTGGTGGCCATTTTGAGCACTTGTCAATAAACTAAGAAGTTGTGGTAACTTTAGTGCACATTGTCCAAATTGGCCGAAATTTCTCTTGATTGACAAGAGTCCAGGCCTGAGGACATTTGTAGGCCAAAGCTGACTTTTTGTCATAGCATCCCCCGCTGACAACAGGAAATCAGCCTTATATGACAAACATCAATTGATTCACATACAACTTATAATGTGTGGTCTACATGTGATACTGAGGCGCCCCCTATACTTCACTCAGGCCACCCCCCTTTTTATAACATTTGAACCATTTAAGGTAGGGTCTTGTGTGAGGTATAATTGAACTCAGCAAGGAGTTCTCTTTTTATTGGTGACAATTTGCAGTATCTGAGTGCCGTGCAAATTTCCGGTCTTAAGGCGTGGCGTCTGCCAGTAGCCCTGTTGCGCTGCCTGAAGCTTTTACTTATTTTTTATTTTCACTTTCAATGGCAAACTGGCAACATTATAAAATTATACAAAGTTCGAGTATGTGGTGCTCAGTTTAGTTAAACTATTAGTCATTCCATTCACTTGAAGTCCATTGTTGGACACGCTTCCACATGGCTGCACTTCATAAAGAACTACAATTCCATGAACTATAATCTCTTATGTGAAGGGTCCATTTGCTATTCCTATTGTCTAACATATCCATTCAGTTTCTTTTCTCTTGAATAGAGTTATAAACAACACAAATAAAATATAAAACTTGGGCATCATGTAGAATTTAGTAAGTAAGGTATTTTTTCCATTTAGACTTATTACACACCCTTTATTAGTTACATAGGGGCTAACTGGATGACCTTTCCAATGCACTTACCTTTAATAAAGCATTAATTATGGATTTGAGACCTTGCCAAGATCCTGACAAAGACATAACGACATAACGGTTTGTGTTAGAACCTGGAGAGACACTCGGCTGCCATGGCCAGAGGCAATTCAATCAGGAGAGATTTCTTTGCAAATGTGCAAAGATGTATTGTACATAAGCATAATATGAAACTTACAGAGTCTTTGGGGATTAGACTCCATCATAGCCTAGACTGGTGATGTTGGCAAATAAACCCAGTGACCGAACGAAGAAGCTGTCTGCCGGAACGGGACTTAGGGTGCCGTGGTTGATAATGACCAGCGGTGTAAGGGGAGGAGGAGGAGGGTTGCACGTTTGCCTGAAAAGACAGCTGGTAACAAGTGAGATGAAATTCAAAGCAGGATGTCGTGCTGTGATTGGATCATGAATTTCGTGGCCAATTTTTGGTTGGTTTTCTGAAAAGTGAACAGTTGAACAGTTTTTGGAAGAGATACTGGTGATTGAAGTTATTTAGAAGTCTTTCTGAAAGAATTTGAGCTCCATATGTCAGCTTATGACAGAAAAGACAAAACCATAATTACTCTAGGGAATGAAAACATTCTCTCCAAGCCTTGCACTACCCTACACTATCAAAAGGCATCTAGTAGCTGTGGTAGAACTGTGATTGGAAAAAAAGACCTGCTAGTTATAGATCCACATGTGTCATTGTAGGTGACTGGGGGCTTCCGTAACAAAGGGGTGGCAGCAACAGACGTCAAGATACAGTGTGTGTAGCAAATGTCCTAACTATAAACTGCTTCAACTCATTATCGCTAATGGCTCATGTTGAACCTTGTCTTCAAGGGACCAAGCTGAACACACCACTGCTGCTATTGAGGCCCCTGTGGTGGTGGTGGTGGACGAGTGCTTTTCGTCGACGTGCTGCCTAACATACTCTATTTCCTGCACCGGTAGTTCAGGCTGAATTGGTACAAATGTTTACCTTCCACTACCAGACCCCACTTTGTAGATTAAATGGAGGACATCTGGGGCCCATTATGTGCCTGTTATGGTTCACTAATTCTTCCTGTAAGCATGTTGGTGCCGGTCTGAATGATGGAACCAGTCAAACATTCACACTTGTAAATGTCTAATTATTTCTCATTTCTGGACAGGAACGATAATCTTTACATTTCAGCTCACCTCCCTCCCTCCCTCCCTACTCTTGATTGACGTTACTAAGTAGTAATATTCAGAGCCAGCACATGGACATTTTTACTATTGGTTCTCGAAACACAGTGTGTGTCTGGCCTCGGTGTCCCTGCCATACACACACACGCAGAGCCACTGGTGATGTGTCCATTGTGAAGTGGATCAATTTGTCTTGGAAATAGAAAAGCAGAAAAAAGTGCTCAAAGTAAATAAGAGGGAGAGAGAAGGATGTATTTTTGTACGTGAAGATGAAGAGAATGAGGGAGGGAGGAGGGAGAGAGGTTCAGGATATCTCTCATATTTTATTTTTGTATGCATTCATTATAGAAGAACGCAGAGGCCTGCTGTGTGCACCTCACACAATCACTAATCAGCCAAACACAGGATCAAGATCATGAGAGAACAACTGTCTGCTTACTTAGTTGTATGAGCGTAAGAAACCTGCTGGAGCCCCTAATAGGGTTACTCTACTAAGGGGCCGTTCAGTATTTATGGAGTAGACCACCGGAGGAAAATAGTTGAGGATCATGTCTTTTTATTCTTTGTTGAGGGCAGGGTCATCCAATTTTTTTTAGTCTAGGAAACTGGGAACCATATTCTCAGAAGCCAAAGCACTGCTACTTGGGCGGAGTGATTAGCGCAACACCTGAAAAGCACCGGTGTTATTCTCTGCTCCTCACCACGGGGCTTTTCATGTGATATGAGCGAATCGCTCCGCCTAAGTAGCAGAAGCAGCAGTGCTTCGGCTTCTGAGAATATAGTTCCCAGTTTGTATAGCAGATGGCGGCGTCTCATGTGACCTGTACACTCTGTGACTATACAAAAAATGAATTGCATGTTTGTGTTATCATAGCTTTCCAGCATACATTATTACGATAATTATTATACATTATAAATCAGTGAAAACAAGCATTATTGTACATTGTTTTTGTTGACTGTAAAAAGGCTGCTTACTGTGCTTCGCTATGCTACACATGCAAATTTCATAACACAACAAATTTAATCCACGTCATATATACGGCATAGCTTCTTAGGCAGTGGTCTGTTTCAGTTTGTGTGTGTGTTTGTGTGTGTGTGTTTGTCTTTCACTGCCTACTCTTTTGTCTGTATACTCCAGTTTCAGAACAGTACAGTACCTCGGGAAATGGCAGGACTTTTCAAAAGTACTGTACTGGGAAAAAAACATTAATTTTCTCTCCAATTTGTTTGTTTGTTTTAATCGTTGTATTTCCCCTCAGAGCTGCTTCTTTTGTCCTCTGGGTCTCAGCGTTTTTTATAAATACTTAGGAGAATGAGACAATTTGTAAAAACAGCGACGCAATTGCATATATCCCTAATGTCTCATTTAAAATGCCAAAACAGACAGACGGTGGAAAACGATCTGGATTAGTGCATTCTCCTCTCTCCTTCCTTGACTTTCATCTTGCTAATAAGCTCATTTCGTCTTCAGAGGTTTCTCCTTTCCATTTCATATTAACATGAGAGGTTGTAGATGCAGTAGTGATTGAGATGCAGACCTTCACTTTACCAGTAATTGCATTGAGGGGGAACCGTTTGTTGATCAGCATGTAATAGTCTTTATTAAAGATGCTTTGCACAGTTAAAAAGAAGACATTTTTTAGTGAGGTGGGGAAAGAATGTTTGAGATTATGGGGGGGAACTTTGCAGCAATATGATTTTAGATTGCTTTGAACAACGGGTTATTAATTATTCAATGGGAAATGACTACATACTGTTTGAGCATTCTTGTAATTTTATCGACATTGGAGAGACATACTAGCAACACTTTGCTGCTTTAAGTCCTAGAATCTTCAATTCTAAGTTTACTTGTCTATAATGCCCTGCTGAACATCCTCATTAAGGCTGACCCTGGCCTATATATTGTGCAGAAAACATGTGAATGGTACTTATGGGAATCTCTGCATATCTGTTGCTGTTCAATATTAACTCCATCAAATAGAATTTGCATTCCTCTGCTTCCCTTTACTGTAGCTGTGGCTACTTGTACTTGCAATGGATGATCAGAATTAGTTTTAATGGCTGAGTAAGATTGTATACACATACAGGGAATTTGTTGCTAAAAGTCGTACACAGAAATAGACATACGGCTGAAAAAAATGAGAACAAAGCTAGCCTGGTTGACACAAAACCCTTCTCAGTTGTAACTGAGAGTGGGTCTGGGCAAGGTTCATTCACAGGTCATTTCCAAAGGGGCGTCACCAATAGCCACCGTTCAAATGCTATTCAACCAATCAGACCAACGATTCTGGTGATGTAGCAGCGACAGTAACATCGACGGGTTGCTGCGCTCCAGTGGCCTTCATGTTGCCTAGAAATAGAAAGTAGAGCCCTAGTGGCAGCAAATGTGGTTGATGTGATCTGGTATGTCAGGCCAGCCGTCATGTTGAATGTAAAAGCTGAAAAACTGATTGCCGTCGCTGTGCTATTGTCATCGTGTAAAGTGCCTCGATTTGGAAACATTGGAAATGGACTTGAATGGGCTCTTGGCCAGACTGACTTGCAGAGCCAGACGTTCATCAGGGTTTTCCCAGGCTACAACTAACTTGAACAAGGCAAACATTAATATTTGACTACTATGTACAGACATATAGCCTAAGTTTGGAAATAAAAAAGTGAAAGAAAGAAAGATCACTTTTAACATAAGAGTTGTTCAGGAATATTCAACACAAACTTACAACAGCGTTTCTATCATAGAACACAGACACACTTGTCATCTTCAATTTTAAATGGAGCTCAGGGTTGTTTCCCAGACAAGTATGGTAATCAAGATTAAAACTAAGCTTGTGGACACAGACACAATGTTGCAATGCTTCAGCCCCCAGGACCTTGCAGGTACCCCATGTGAATGCCTTTGTGTTTCTGCTTCTTCATTAGGTCAGCAATGGAACCGCCATATTGCAAATTGCAATTAGAATATTTTTATTAATCAGTCATTGTTATTGTTATATTTCCCCCCTGCCTTGACTTTTTCTAAGCGCATATCCTGCAGAGTCCTAAAATGTCATAGAATAAAGTTTATAAAACCAAATAAACAGGTTTCAAAATGGCCGTACAGTTTAGTGTGAAAATAACTGCAACATAGAAAGTCATTTATGTGCCAATATTCACTCACATGCACTTATAATCACACTGAGGTATGTAGACCCACAGTATTCATCCTGTCATATGTGTAAAATATCAGAAATGAAAGTGAAAGTAATCACATTCAGTGGGTTGCTACTGTTCTCTGGCTTTGAATCAATCTTCCACCCTAAAACACAATTTAAATGCCATTATTATTAGCTTTTTGACGATAAAAAAGACAGAATTGCTTGAAGTTCAAATGGTAATTCATTTTCTGAACCTACAGGCCCAGCAGCAGACTTACTGTGGTGTCAAACAGATTCATCGATTAAAATAGGCTGATTGATTCATGTGTGCTACTTAAAATCATTCTTACTGATTTGAAAATAATTGCTATGCAAGTAAACATGGTTGGTCTCTAGTGGTAGGGTGAAGTGAGTTATTATAATCCGATATTTTCTAAAATGTCAAATGATCTTTTTTGCTGATGTTTCTATTATGCAGTAGGCCTTATTGTTTTCTGAAGGGGGATCTATATCAAATTGACACACATTCCTTTATTTTTTGTTTCTAATTTTGTGTTGCAAACATGTTCTATTTTGTCGGTGACACCAAAGCGAATTATTATCGGTTCAAATGTCATAGTTTTATGTATTTCTATAGAAACCTGTGACTGTTAAATGTATTGGCTCTTACATTTGTGTTTGGAATGTGTCTTGTCTGAAACTGCTACCTAACTTAAACGTATAACATGCAATGCTTTTCTCAAAAAAACAATGTTTAGACCACTACAGAAGCAATCCCTCTTGACTGTGACCTAGTAGAAGTGTGTAGTGGTGTCTCTATCTGCAGAGACCCTGTCCTCTTCCTGGATTCTCTCTTTTCTTTTTCTTTTCCTGTGTGTGGGAGGTTCCTGGGTGGTAACAAAGAGCCTTTGGGCCCCCGGTGGCCGTGTTACCTCCAGCCTATAACAATGTGCAAGGTGTGTAGCACGCTGTCCTTAGCAGCTGCCACTTTTGCCTCTCAGCATCTAGAACATAATCACTGTGAAACAAGATAAGAAGAGCTTTGTATTCCTCTAATTAGTGCTTTGTACAGTGTTCCCTTTTCTTCATTCACTCTTTAGCTCGCTCAACCACCGCTGCTCTCTCTCTCTCTTTCTCTCTCTCTCTCTCTTTCTGGCCGTTGAGTCGGGGAGGCGAGGCCAACTTAAAACGTTGTGCTTACAAAAGCCATACTCAGAAATTGTACCTTTAAATAGAAGATATGTTGTGGTTTAAGTGCATGGATGCTAATTAGTGAGCAGATGACCAACTGTATTGTCTAAAGATGTCAGTTGAACATTGACAGTTTTGTCTTTTTTATCTGTGACATTACCAAACAGCAGGGGTGAAATATAAAAAAGCACAAATAATTAGTTACTTTACTTAAGTAAGTTTTCCCCCCCCCTGTCAAAACGTGTTCTTAAATCGTTTGCAGTCGGTTGAAAGCCTTCAGCAGCAGCTACTGCACTGGCGTCAGTCCGCCTACCGGTACTGTGGCTACCAATACTCTGCTTGGTCATATGTGAAGCATCTGTTCACATAGTATTAATATGAAACCTGTATATTTATCTTAAAAACACTCCACGTCCTCCTTAGCCGTGAAGCTACTATGTCTCCAAGTCTGTGTGTTCTCACTAGATAAATCTGTGCAGCATTCACTGTCACCTGGGAAATAATGCAAAGAGGAGCTTCATGCAGCTCACCCTGATAGAGACAGAACAGAATTCTAAGTCAGAATGTAAACTGGGCCACAGATGGTAAGCACAATTACATTAACCTAAAACTAACTTAATTAAAATATCACATCCCATACTGTTTTTTTATTATCAAAATATAGACACTAAGCAAATAAATTTTTAGATAGATAGATAGATAGATAGATAGATAGATAGATAGATACTTTATTCATCCCAAAGGACATTTTAGGCATCCAGTAGCAAGACAAACACAACACAACACATATACACACATATATCACATATGTACACACATATATCACACATACCTAAGAATAATAATAAAAATAAAAATTTAAAATTCAAAATCACTCACAGAAATGCAATGACCATGATAAGGTGAGATACTATGGTACTTAGAATGCAAGTACTTTTACTTAAGTAGAGTTGTCATTATGGTACTTCTACTTTTACTAAAGTAAATATAACTCTGGTTATTTGTACTTTTACTTAAGTACTTAGATTCAGTACTTCCTCAACCACTGCCCTCTTCAGTGAGTTTATTGCTCCTGCAGATCCCAGCGTATTAACATCCACTGCAATTCAAATTGTTGGGCAGGCTTAAGTGTTTCTGTGCACAGCTCTAAAATGTTACTTCTTCATAGATTTCTTTTTTTTTTTAGAAGATGCAATTCAAATTGCAATTCAAGTAACGATCGTTGTCGTTTGACTACTCATAACAATCAGATCACACCAAACACTCAATATCAGATTCCAGATAAAGCCGGCCGATGCTATCTATCTTATTCAAGGTGGACAGATTGGTGGATTGGCAGAAACAGACAGCAATGGACTAATTGAGGACTTCCAATCCACTACAGCTCTGTCAGGGTACAAATACAAGACTTAAGCTCCTGGCTCCACAGCTCCAACAAGAATTACTATCCATACTCTGCTTGACTAAGGTTCATTCATACCAACTGAAATACATCATTCAAACTCCTTCTTCTCTCATTTTGCAGGTGGAAACGCAAAACTGCGCTACCAGATAACGTCAGGGAACACCGGAGGGGTGTTTGACGTGGAACCAGAGGTGGGCACTATCTTTATTGCCCAGCCCCTGGACTATGAACAGAACAAAAGGTAGGGACCAATCCGTTGAGACACTTTTTGAGTTTACTTTTTGACTCAAGTCAATGCTTGTCCAAGGTTTTGTCACCTCTAAAATATGGTGGTATTCCCCATGTTGTGTTACTTGTTTTATTTCTTTGTCTGGCTCAGACTTCTTAAAAAAAACAGTCTGTCTGAGAAGCTGTATGTGCTATTCTCCCTTTCCTCCATAGAAAGGCCTCCTGGTGTACTGTGTGAATAAGTGGTACGCTAGATAGACTTAGACTTAAACTTCTCTTTAATAATCCTTTTGGGATGACTCCCGCAAGGAAATTGAAATATCCAGCATCTGTTTTTAGCAAGAAGAATGAAGTATAGAGAGAAAAAGATGAAGACAGTATAGAGATAACAGTAATAACAGTAATAATAATAACATTACAAATAAAATAAAAACCTTTGGTTATAAAAAAGACATAAAAAGACATTTATCATAAATTATCATGAAGTGTCAGTTTCGAGTCAAGTGTAAAAGGGTGCAGGTATGGATGTGAGTCCAGGTGTGTGTGGGTATGCTGTGGGTACGTGTGTGGGTACACAGCATAGAAGCTCTTTTGTTGTCCTCTTTCCTCACTAAATCGCCAACTCAAGACTTCTCTCAAAAGCCACCAAAATTACACATGACTGTTCCCACCCTTGTCACCCACTGTTTGAACTCTTGTCCTCAGGGAGACGTTACAGATGTCTAAAAACAAGTACTAGTAGATTTAGGAATAGTTTTTCTTCCTCTAAGCACAACAGTCTTAAATGAAGCTAAACATTTGTAATGATGCAGTTTGTGCTGTTACTCAGCCCATTATCCACATGAGAATATTTATTATCCACTTAGTGTGTAAGTGGGCAGGTAGTTTTTTTATGTTATGGTTAGAATGCGCTTAGATATATTCGCTGTGTGTGTGTTTGTGTGTGTGTGTGTATGCTTGTGAAATTAATGTGTTGTGAGATGAGTTGTATGTATATGTGTGTATATCTATATGTGTGTGTGTGTGTGTGTGTTACAGTGATCATGCACCTTACTAGAGTTTCTCTACAATTTTATTTTATTTAAATTCAATGACAATAAAGGCAATTCAATAAGTCCTATAGCTTTAAACTCCACGTCTACCACTATACCTCAATAGTTTCAAGAAAGTTTTTTGTTTTGTTTTGTAAAGCCAACTTGGATCTTATTTTTTGCAAATCTTTGCTCAGGTACAAGCTTCATGTCCTGGCTTCAGATGGGAAGTGGGAGGATTACACAACAGTGACGGTGAACGTGGTCAACAAGAATGACGAGGCTCCGGTGTTCACAGTTAACGAGTACTACGGCAGCGTGACGGAGGAGCTGGACGGCTCACCGGTGTTTGTGTTACAGGTACAGTCCACTCCTCATTCAGCTGCATGATAGAGCTTGTGACAGGTTTTGCAGTCAACTGTTTACTTAGCATATGGATTATCTGTTCTATCACATGCAATTGATCATTCACTAAAAATCTAATCTAACCTGTTTTGTTTGTCAAACATATTCAAGCTAAGCAGCATGTATTTTGCAAGAATGGAATGTTTCCTTTTTGCTTATCATTCTGGGAAAATTCTGACTACTTTTACACAGCAACACAGTCTTTCAGCACAGTATGCATGCATGTAATAGTCAACAGTCCCCAGCTACAAATAAAAAGCCATTTTGTCTACATCTGCCTGTAATCAAGGACCCATTCTTCCAAAAAATACTAAAACTGTTTAGTGGCAAATCTTCCTGTTGTAAAAATGGAAAGTGTGCCAGTCATAGCAAAAGTAACAAAGGGGAATTGGGCTTTATGAATGATCAGTTGCACACCAAAGTAAAGACCTCAACTGTTATGAAACAATCCGCTCATGATTGTTTTGTGGTCCCTATCTTATTACAGAGTCAAATGTGAAAGCAGTTATGAGATCTCAGAGAATAAAGTGACACAAAGTAGGGTTCAGTTCAAAACGTCCTGAAGGTTAAATGACACACACACAAATATATACATTTTCTAACAATCACTCCATTCACTTTGATGATGTGAGGGTAGAAAGATAAAAAGGAGGTTCCATAGGAAAGGAGGATTGGTTTAAGGCGGGTCCATGAAGATGCATATTCTGGATTGTAGGAAAAGGTTAATAAGGGTTTAATAAGGCGATTCTCTCTAGAACAATCCAATGCTTGATTCTGATAAGTTACTGTCTCCAGACATGTACAAATCAGAAAACATAGTGACTAAAAGCGGATGAGATAATGGACAACAACTTAGAGTTTAGGCAGGAGTACAGAAAAAAAGCTTACAAAAATGGCACCAAAAAAAACAATCTAATAAGACATACATAAAATAATTAAGCAAAACACACATAGGCTGTTAATCTACTTTACCACATCACATCTGACAACCTCATGTTTCATGTTCTAAGAAGCCAATTCAATTCAATTCAATTTCATTTTAATTTTATTTATATAGTGCCAAATCACAACAACAATTATCTCACAGCGCTTTTCATAAAAGAGCGGGTCTAGACCGTACTCTGGGATGTTCTCCTCCTTCAAACATGACTGGGCGTCTGACATGGAAGATCACTGTGAGAGGAGGTGACTCAGCATGTTTAAGGATTAAGCATGGTATGACTCCACAGTAAAACCCCAGTAGAATAAGAGATTTCATTAAAACTTGTGTGTGACAAATACTGTATTTGTCCAAATCTAACAAACTCAGATTTATATGTGTATTTTTTTAATTTACACATGGAAATATACTTAAAAATTGTGGATAATCGGTTTAGAATCAATAGAATCTAATTGTTGGCCATCGAATTGTGAGGTGCCCAGAGATTCAGACCCCTAATAATTTATGGTGTGAGGTGTTTATGCAAGGTGTAGCAAAACATAAATATAAAGGAAAGTATATGTAAAGTATGTATTCCTTTATTTCTTGATAGATAGATAGGTACTTGATTCATCCCGAACAACATTTTAGAATTCTAGATGTATTATTGTCAATAATGTATTTGTCTTTTGCCTTAAAGCTGGTGTAGGCACTATAGATTTGGGCATCGGTGCTCAAATATTTCATGATAATCTTTCAGTATTTCAAGTGGTCTGAGAGAAACAAATCCTTCTGCATCTCTGCTTGGCTCTGTTTTCAGGCTTTAAATAATCTAGCCACTGAGCAGAGGCTTTGGCTAATTACAGGTCATTTCCGAGAGTGAAAGGGCTTTGGTATAAATTCTGCTTACCGTAGCCAAAGGCTCAGCTAGTTGAAGCTGATTCAAGGCTTCTACGAAAGAAGAAAGAGAAAGAGACTTTTGTCATCCACCTATAGTAAATGGAGTTGTGGTTAGCCTTTTGCCTAGAAGGAACATTGGCTTGTTTCCTGTGTTAAGGTTTCCCATCCATCACAGCCTCCAGCAACTCCTTTCTGATGGAAGCAGACTGGACCAGAGGCTCTAGCTGTGGCACCCCCTGCTTACTCATCTCGAAGATGTTCTCACCATTATTAAAGTTTTTAAAGGCCTTTAAAGTTATTAATACTAAGGCTGGCACGCTGTTCTCTCTTTTGAGAGCACATTTCTCACATTGCTCTTAAGACCACACTTATTTTAAAAGAACGCAAGTTGATTTTGGCTCTACATCACAGTGCAATTATGGCGCTAAATTAGAGCATCTCTGGCCTGCCCAGGGTATAATTGCTGTTGATGTGTTCAGGATGAGTGAGAAAGAGCAGGCAGAAGAAGAGAGGTGGGGGTTGGGGTAGGGGAGTTTGGATCTCTGCCAGGTTTACCTACCGTAGAGTACATAACTGCACACATGTTGTGAAGTGCCTCCAGTCATGTTATCACTCCAAGTCAGCAGCATTTCAATAATTAAATAGTGTAAGAAACGTGATTGCACTCTCATTAGCCTCTGTCTCTTGCTATGCCTCTGATGTTGTAGGTAACAGCTTCTGACCCAGATAAGGATGCCGACCAGGAGGCCTTGCGGTACTCACTCCATGGCCAGGGTGCAGAGAGTGAATTCATAATTGATGAGGTCACAGGCAAGATCTACGCCCAGCGGACCCTGGACCGCGAGGAGCGCGCCGTGTGGCGCTTCGTCGTCTTGGCCACGGACGAGGGCGGAGAGGGTCTGACGGGCTTTACCGACGTCATCATCAACGTGTGGGACATCAACGACAACGCACCCGTCTTCACCTGCGCCCCTAGCTGCCACGGAGACGTGGCGGAGAACTCGGCAGCAGGGACGTCTGTGATGGAGATGACAGCCACCGACCTGGACGACTCGGCAGTGGGGCAGAACGCCGTGCTCTCTTACAGGATTCTGGGTAGCTTGGACGCCACTCAGGTCGAGATGGGAGGAGTGCCTACCTTCTCCGAGATGTTTACAATCAACCCAACCACTGGCACCATCACTGTAGCCATGGGCGGCCTGGACAGAGAGCAGGTTGAGTCCTACCTCCTGGTTGTGGAGGCCAGAGACGGGGGAGGGATGACAGGAACTGGAACCGCTACCATTCAAATCAAGGACGTAAACGACCATGCTCCAAGATTCACGGATCACTCCTGTCTGGCTAGAATATCTGAGAATGCCGAGCCCAATGCAGAGGTAGGCTCACAAGGGGGCTTCCCTGTTGATCAGGCACCATTTTACTTGATTACTACACAACAGATGTAAATCCTGCATATGGTGGTGGATGATCATATCTTTTAGCATATAATATCTCCCAAAAAGACAACACACAACAGAGGAATAACAAAAAACATTCAATGAAGTAAAAGCCAAACCTCGGAAAGCTTGCTCAGTTGAATATTTCAGTTAGGGTACAAAACAGTGAAGTATAGCTTGCTGTACCTCTGGTTGTATATGTAGCTTATGTGACTTCTTAGATACAGTGTATGCAAGATTTTAACAATAAGCAACAGCAACAGCTGACATATGAAATCAGGAATGGAATGAGGGCACCCATTTAAGATTTCGCCAAAATCAAGTTGAACTACTGTATGTAAAATTAAATATTGTCTGCCGCATATAGTTATAATGTTAAAGGTCCCATGACATGGTGCTCTTTGGATGCTTTTATATAGACCTTAGTGGTCCCCTAATACTGTGTCTGAAGCTTCTTTTACATAGGCCTTAGTGGTCCCCTTATACTGTATCTGAAGTCTCTTTTATATAGACCTTAGTGGTCCCTAATACTGTATCTGAAGTCTCTTTTATATAGACCTTAGTGGTCCCCTAATACTGTATCTGAAGTCTCTTTTATATAGACTTTAGTGGTCCCCTAATACTGTATCTGAAGTCTCTTTTATATAGGCCTTAGTGGTCCCTAATACTGTATCTGAAGTCTCTTTTATATAGACCTTAGTGGTCCGCTATGACTCTATCTGAAGTCTCTTTTATATAGACCTTAGTGGTCAGTGATGACATTGTCAATCGTTTTTGTAGAACTGAGCCCTGCCATATTAGATTTTATACTACAATATATTTTTTAGTTACACTCTTCACTGAATTAAATGTCTTTGTAACACTCTATTTCCCAGTAACACTACTGTACATGATTTTTACAGTAGAATGCTGTAAAGTTTACATTACAACCTTGTCAACATGACAGAATCACAGTAGTCTAAGTATTACAGTTGAAATCACAGTAGTCAAAGCATTACTGTAAAAAAAATCACAACATAGCCACTATAGTACTGTAAATAGTAAACTACTGTATTTTACTTTTTGTATTTTACAATGAATACATAAAATACTGTAAATTGAAGTACGGTACCTTTACTGTAAAAAGAATTCATCGTAACTTGCTGGCCAATTGTTGCTTGTAAGTTACTATAACTTTTATTTGTGACAGTGTTTGCTTTATTCGCACAATGTTATTGCTTGTTCTAAGGTCCTGGAGCTGGCTGCAGAGGACAAAGACACTGGAGAAAATGCCCAACTGACCTTTAGCGTTGTGGCTGGAGACCAAGAGCAGAAGTTCTACATGGTCAGTCACAAGCAGGAGCAGCGCGGCACCCTGAGACTTAAGAAACGCCTTGACTATGAACGGCACAGCGAGCAGAGGTTCAACCTCACACTGAAGGTACGTGGGTTTCAACGGCATCATTCAACCACACAGTCTTGCTCTATTGAATGAAGGTTGCTTTGAATCAGCTTCTGAAACTCTATAATTCATGGAGTTTAATTTCACTTTTGTAGGTGGAACATATTGAAGGATGTGTGTGAGACGGTATAGAGAAATAGAGTGTGAGTCTGTGATGATGAACAGTGCTGCAGTACCTAATGTTTAAAATGTTGAAAATATGAAATGGTTTTTAGTAGGCATCTGAAGTTTGGGTACATTCACACACGATATGGTGGTATGAAAATCGTTGAAACTGACGTGGAGAAAACAAAACAGGGTTTTGGGAGATTTTAGTTTTTTCTTTAGTGCACATAAGTGCATTACATCAACCTGGCAGCGCCGCCGTCGAAAGCTCAGACACAGAATTTCTAGGAGGAGATAAGTATAAGTCAGTCAGAAATATGTCATTTGTCAGTTACAGAAGCACACTCCTGCACACAAATGTATGGATGGTATGATATTGCTCTACAGCTAAAGTTATAAAACTAATTTAAAAAAAGACATAAATTACATAAGAGGGATCATTTCTGTTTAGGTAAGTTGCAATTGCCTCTTATGTTCTCATTTTTAACTAGTTTGTGGAAAATTCCAACATGGTTCATCATTTTGGACAAAAAATCAAATTAATGACAATTACCTCACAATTACTGTAGCCTTGGAAACATTGCAGATACTAGGCTTGATACAAGTTTGCGTATAAGATGGATGTCTTTACTTTTAAGTATTGCCTGTACTGCACTTGTATGACATGTGAGACCATCCCTTTTTTAGGTTGAAGACCTGGACTTCTCCAGCCTTCTGCACTGTATGGTGGAGGTGGAGGACTATAACGACCATGCTCCTGTCTTCATTCCACATCTCCTGTCTCTTGCCCCACTGCCGGAGGACATCAGTGTGGGAACCAGTGTGGCACGTTTGGTGGCCAGTGACTCTGATTCAGGCCAGAACCGTGACATAACCTATAGTTTATCAGAAGACTCGGATCCTGAAGGGCTGTTTACCATCGACCAATCCGGTGTGCTCTCTGTGGCCCAGCCCCTGGACCGGGAGAGGATATCGCAGCATTACTTGGTTGTAGTAGCGACCGATCATGGGGTTCCACCTCTAACAGGCAGCGCCACTGTCCAGCTGCCGCTGTTGGATGTAAACGATAACGGGCCAGAGTTTGAGGTGGCATACGCCCCAGTAGTCTTTGAGAATGTAGCCGGACCTCAGGTAGGTTTCACTTTGTTTGATCCCAAGTTAGCGTTCAACTTTCTTGGTATTTACCAAGTGAATCAACTTCAAATTGCTTTATTTGTTTATAGCTCTATAAAAAAGTTATTTCCCCAGCACTTTTATAATATTTTACTTTTAATAATGAATTTCACCGGTATCCGACTCGTAGTAGCCCTACTCTCGTACGACTCAAACACAGTTTAGTGTATTATACAGAGGGTCAAAAGTATGGAACCGTCTTCCAACATCACTCATAGAGGTTTCTAAAGATCAGTTTAAACAGAGAGTAAAATTATTGCTCCTAAGTTATCTGAATTTTCCAAATGTGTTTGTGCTCTAAATGCAATTTTAACCCTTTTATTATATTCACTTTCGGGACCCTCTTGTATTCCTTGGGTCCAATTGACCCGTGACTTATTTGGGGTTTTAAAAACAATTCTGAAATAAAATTTTACTTCATAATCTATTAACAAATATTGTCTTTATCTCAATTTTAAACAATTGAGTTAGCATACATGTTTAGGGAACGCAATCAGTCTCTAGAACACAATTAAAAATGGAAATATTTGTTTGGTTTGTCCTTTTGAACTATAATAACAGTATACGCTGTGCTGTGCCTCTGCTCTGACGTCACTAAACTCGGGGTGGCTCTTGTTGTTTTTAACTTATTTCTTTCTCATTTTAACGTTACAAAGTTACAAGTTAAAACCCACACACTTACACACACACACACACACACACACACACACGCAAACACACACACATATACCACTTTCATCATGATCAGCGCTGCCTGATCACGGCTGGGTCTTACATGTTAAACACACTTTGGAACGAAAGTGTCCTTCTATCCTAGGATTTGGGTTCTTAAGACTATTTTAATAATATGCTATGTATTGATAAAATGAAGAAAGGTAAGAAAGAACCAGTGTTTGTTGGGGCCTATGTATGAAAAATAAAATGTAAAAACCTCAGCAACCAACAACCCCTCATGCTCTCCTTTCCTGTTTAGGTAGTAAGGGTGAACCTTACGTCAACCCTTCTCCGAGCTGTGGACCGGGACTCTCCAGAGAATGGCCCGCCCTTTCACTTCAGTGTCCCCTCCGACTATCGCCACAGCAATGATTTCTACCTCCAGGACAACCTAAACGGCACGGCGATGCTAACAGCTCTGAGGATGTTTGACCGCGAGCGGCAGAAAGAGTTCCTCATTCCGATTATTATGAGCGACAGCGGCCATCCAGCCCAAACGGTGACCAGCACCCTGACAGTCACCATCGGGGACCAAAATGATCACGCACATATGGCGGGGGAGAAGAAGATTTTCATCAACAGTCACAGAGGTGAGAGGGTCATGTGCATCTCCAGGAAGTAGTGTTCAAAAACACAGAACAAGATGAACTTCATATTCTGTATCTAACTTTTGCTTCATCTGCTTTTTCAAGCACATTTTGAACTTTGATGTCATAGTATAGTTTCCTGTCGCTGTAGGTGAAACTGATACAGCCAGTCAAGTAATTTCTAATCAATGTGCTTTAATTAACACACTATGTACATATGCACATGCACAAATATCTTTTCTTAAACTATGCTTGGACACTTTAACACTCTAACACTTGACTCAACACTGACACTAAATGATAATTTATGGTAAATGTCTTTTTTTTTAGCCAAAGGTTTTTTATTGTTATTATTATTGTATTCTTCTTGCTGAAACTGCTGCTGGAAATTTCTATTTCCCTGCGGGAGTCATCCCATAAGGATTAATAAAGAAAAGTCTAAGTCTAACCCTCAAATCTAATTCTGAATAAATGGAAGACCAGTGCAGATCTGTATATTTGCTCTAATAATGTATATGCAGAGAGTTGATGGTCATTTAAACGGTAAACTGATCAACTGGTGTGCGTTCTGTTATCAGGCCGTATGCCAACTACTGTGCTTGGAAAGGTCTACTCTCCGGACCCTGATGACTGGGACAACAAGACGTACGTCTTTGAAGGACATGTGCCAAGGTAAAAATGTGACTGCATCAACCATTCATTAATCAAAAATCTATGTATAGAGTCATAAGTATCTCTCTCTCTATAGACAAAAAAATAATCAAATGAATTACATGCTTTGTTAATAGTTAAATTCATTACATTGATGTATGACATGAGAAGCATTTAAAAATACTAAGACTCTGTCTTGCTGACTTGTTGCTCTTGCCTCCAAGAGTAGCTGCTCTGTTTCAACAATGGATGTTGTAAAACATGTGCTTATGCTAAAACATGTGCATGCAGGCTGAAACTCATTTTGTAGGTGTTATATTTAGAGCATAAAATGCAATGTAAACACAGAAACACTGCAGCCTCATTGCGCCCATCTCAGCCGAGAACGGAGAAATGTCAAGTTATCACTGAGCAATCTGATGTATGTAGAGGTTTGCACTAAGTGGTTATACTGTAACCGCCTGGTGTCGTTTTATGGCGGATTAATGAAGGTAAACAGCGTGTACGGCTGTACGTAATGCCACTGGCTGCTGAGTCCTTCCCTAGACGAGTTTTGTCATCTGCCTCCATCATGTTTACAAAGCTACTGTGTGTGGACGGTAGTAGTTCAGTGACTCACGAGTGTCTTTATTGTATCACATACAGTGGCTTGAGAAAGTTTACACACCCATGCTAAGATTGATTAAAAAGAGGAAAACGTCTTTTGGAAATGATCTTAATGCCTTAATTAAAAAATTAGGAAAATCCTACCTTTTAAGGACACCAATTTTCTTTGTAAATGAATAATGTATTGTAAATTAAAAAAAAATCTTCAGGATCAGGATACTATGCATCCTGATAAAGTTCCCTTGGTCTTTGGAGTTAAAATAGCACCCCCACATCACCACATACCCTTCACCATACATAGAGTTTGGCATGGTTATATTTTAGTTAGCTTAACAGCTGGTTTGATTTGCATTGAGAGATGATTTTATTGAAAGTTCCCCATGCCTAGGGCTGCACAATCAATTGAATTTTAATCACGTTCACTATTAAGAGTAATCCCACGATCAGATTTGCAGGATCGGGCGATTTTCTTTTTTTAAGGTTTTTTAAAGCGTCATTTCATAGAACGCTCGGTTTTTTTTTGCATAGCGCATATACCGCTCCGTAAACCACTGTCTGCTCATGTGCCAGTCAGAGTTGTTCCCTGCATCGTGCAGCTTAGTTTCTAGATGTAGACAGTCACAGAGGACAGAGGAACGGGAGGAAAATTCAACAGATAGCAGTTGGTCTCAAGGTTTACCAGTTTACCAGTAAACGCAACATTTTGTCCCGTCTGTGTTGTTATTCAGACAACAGCAGTGACCAGTGCTAGTTGGGGCTAGTTAGCGTCTGTTAGCTGTTAGCTCCTCTAGGACGCACCGGTGCTAATGTCCTCGCATCCGCTGCAATGTTATTACTTGGATATGGTTTGATATTACGTTCCATTTCTTCTGTAAAGCTGTGCCTGTGTTGGATCTCTCTTCTCTCTCTCCTCTTACTCTCCGCGCAGCCCCGCCACACAGCGCCGGTCCACACTTCTGACATTCGTCCACAGTTTTTTATTGTTATTAACACTGCTGTGTATCGTTAAGTATGAGGGGCAAACCTGTATTTGTACCAGTGTTTCCGCGGGTAACTGCTATCGCGGCCGCCACGGCGAAGAACACAGAATGAATTATTGAATGCAACTAACTTCAATTTGTAGAGTAACAGCGTCTGAGACAGAGGCTGCTGGAGTCGGGCCAGAGATGTGACCCATGGCCAGAATATCATAGTTCATAAAAATGCAGCGCAGTGACAATACAGACATTTTGTACACACAACGTTTGTATCCACCATTCGACCCGTGCTGGACCCGTTCATAATGAGTCAGCCGTCGCTCTGTGAGTACGCCCATCGCACCCCCCCTCTCTCTCTAGCTCTTTTAATCAGTTATTGTTGAAAACAAGTGAAAGAGCTTTCTCAGAGATGCATTAAAAAAATATATATAAATATATCCTACGCTATTTATTTCAGATAGCTAATTATCCTTTACATGTGTTGCAGCTGTATGACTATACAACATACAACTTAAGCATAAGAAGAACATGATTGTCCTTAAAAGGTTGGATTTTCCCTTTTTTTTATTAAAGCGTTAAGATCAAGTTCCAAAATATGTTTCTTTATTCCTCTTTTTCATCAACTTTAGCATGGGGGTGTAAACTTTCTCAAGCCATGCACATTCTGTTATGTTAGAGCTTGAACATATTTCAGCCAAACCAACAACTGCAAGGTGTACTTATTTTATTGAGATAGATTTTTGCTCATTTTCCACACAGATTCACCCAGTACAGTAGGTGGTTATGAGAACAGAAAGCACAGTGATTAAAGCCAATAAATCAGTGTTATGTTTAATGTGTTTGCGCTCATGAAGCAAGACTTCATGAGCGCAAACACATTAAACATAATGCTTAAGAAGCCATCATTACCATCTTCAGATATGTAGGTTATGTTGGCCACATGTATTTGCTGGTCTGGAATCGTTGCTTGCTGATAGATGATGGAGCTGTACTACTTGGGAGGATCTGCCTGAAATGGATCACTGTGTTACAAACTGCTTTCACGCCCTGAGCCATGTTGCACTCCTAGCTTATCTTGCAGCACACTGCGTCTACATCAGATGTTTTGTTGCTGTGATTGATTTAGACATTTAAATAATGCAAAGCAGCAACACCCCTGTGGGAAATATCTCTCGGGAAGAGGGAGGCCAGATGTTTTTTTGCACTATGATCAATTCTGTAGCCTCATGTACTAAAGAACTCCCTCAAACTTTGCAGAATTCAAACAGCTGTGTTTTACTGCTATTTGCTTATTCACAGATCCATCACAGTGTATCCTTTTTTATTTTTATAGGCGTAATTTGTTGTTGGCAGTGTGGTCAGCAATGAACTACCAAGCTGTGCACTGACATATTGATTAAGCTACAACTTCCTCATCAAATGAGCCTAATAAATCTGTAATGTCTAACACAATTATTTTCCATCATTTACCACCCTTTCCCTCCATTACCCGGCCATCCCGTCCAATCTTCCTCCTCAGGTTGATTCCCAATTTGTCATTTTTCCTTGGTTTTACTTTTGCTAATTTACTGCTTTAGCATGTGGAGGCCCTGGCCTGTTGCCCCCCCCCCCCCACCCTTTTACACCCTCAATTTTACAAACTCACAAACACACAGTAGGTACCAGTGACCACACACAGTGAAATGACATCTCCCTACATCAACTTAGTCTTCATCTTCCTAACTGAGCTCAACTACAAAACCTTTCTCGCTTCTCTTTCAAACTCAAAGTCCAGTCTGTATAGAGGACTCTGCGTACTATGAGGCATTCCCATTTCATGAAAGCTCTCATTTTTTGGTGTTTCAGAACAGTCCTGTTCAGAACACCAGAACTTGTTTCATCCCTGCTGTACTGGCTGTACTTTTCACAAAACATAGCTGATCATAGTTCATTCTGGTCTGCTTTTTTCATTTCAGTGCATGAAATCAAACATTGTATACACTCTTGAGCTACTTAGTGTTTGGTGTTTTGGATCAATGGGCTGCATTGCAGTTGTATCAAATGGGTTGTTTAGCTTAAAAAAACACACAGAAAGGAAATTAGTATGTTGATGTAGCATGTACATCACTTGATCTTAAGAATAGTTTAACTGCAAGTGTCCTGCTGGGATTTGAATAGGAGTGGCCAATAATGGAAGTAGCTGACATACAGTGTATGGCAATAAAAGAATGCTTATTCTTAACTAATTGGAAAATACCAATTGGGAAAGTATTTGTAGTTTTAGCAGAGATGTTAAATTGTCTCTCAGTGTCACCTGAAATTAAGTGCAAGACCTGAAATGTAATCTACCCACCACAGCATATGCTTTAAAATTACTTAATGCGGCCCTTGTCTCTACAAGTGGTTTATTATTTGATTTGCCAAGGTTCTGCCTTGGATTTCCTCTATAATTAAACCTGAATGAGCTTATTTACTGTACAAGGCAAGCAAGGAGACAAGGACCAAGTGAAATTGCTTCTTCATGTCTTTGTGCTTATTAGACAGTCTCATTTTCCCCTTGCCGTCTCCCTCTATTATTGTCCCAGAAGGGCAATTAGTTTAGCAACCAGTAAACACTGGAACACAGAATAAAACACTGAGCTCATGGGGATGAAAGAGTATTTGTATTGGTCTGTCTTCATCTTGGACAGTTGGAAGTTCAGCTACTGCAGGAAACCGGAACAGGGAAGGGTGATAAGCCTGTTTTGCTTTTTTGGGGGTACAATCATGTTAGATATGTGATTATGTATGAAATACTGCACATCATACCTTCTGTCCTAAAGAAAGCCCCAATCCCAGTCCACAATTAACATTTTGGCTTACCTTGCAACCTGTTTGCCAAGACTTTCTGTTGTATGTCAACATGATTAAAAAGCATTTTCATGTAAAATAATTTACATCAAAATTGCTTCTGATTTGTGTTCACAAAGTGTGTAGTGACCAGCAGGCAACAAGTTTGGAAGCAGAAAATGATGAAGCTGTCTTCAGCAATTATGTCGCCCAACAAGAACATTAATGTTGAAAAATTCTGAAAAATCTCAGATTACTTTCAGTTCCGACTAGAGATGTACCGAGCTGACCCAGTACTGTATAACTGTAATTGGACTGAGCAGTCCTCTCTGTTTAATGTGCAATGACAATGTTTCGAAAACTCTGTCTTTCTACAATGGAAATTATTTTGGCAAATTAACTTTTATATTTTGTTAAGGTTGGTGTTCATAAAAGTTTAATTACTTGTATGTAATATGGCTTGAACTCTAATCTCCTGCATGAAAGTCAAACTCGCTACATGATAATCCACCATCTTGCTTTTCACCTCACTACATTAAAGTGCTATAATATGCTTTTTTCCCTTTTTCCCTTTAGTTTAATGTGTTATAGATATTTTTTGTGCACGTTTTAGGTTTCCAAAGTGAAAAAGCCCAAACTCCCCCCCCAAAGGGACTTACTGTCTTCCAGAGAAAACACTGTTCACAAACTGCTCCAAACTATTGTAGTCCAGCCTTTACTGCTGTGACAAACGTGACCACGTGCATCACTTTTTTAACACGTTATAATGCTCTCCTAGCTGGTAGCTTGGCATGCCCTTATTGTCTGCTCCTGACTGGCTAGTAGTCCTTACCTAGGTACTGTCAGGGCACGCCCTCATACTCTGCTTCTGACTGGCTAGTTGTCCTTACCTAGGTACTGTCAGGGCACGCCCTCATACTCTGCTTCTGACTGGCTAGTAGTCCTTACCATGGTACTGTCAGGGCCTCATACTCTGCTTCTGACTGGCTAGTAGTCCTTACCATGGTACTGTCGGGGCCCTCCTACTTTGCTTCTAACTGGCTAGTAGTCCTTACCTAGGTACTACGTATAAGCGGCTCCCAAAAAAGATGCAACAGAAATGTGTTGCATAACTATGGAGCTAAAACAGAGAGCTCAATACACAGGGTGAAAACAGGAGCTGCAGCAATGTGCAAATATAAGTTGTTTTTTCAAAATTAAACAACACAAACCTATCCTGGTACAACACTCTAAATACAATTATGAACCTGAAAATGAGCATAATATGAGCACTTTAAGGGTAGACCACTACTTCCTCTGTTGGCACTGAACGGTGGGGTTGGAAGTAAATCTTAAGTTGCAGAAACGTGCGATATGGACTGAGCTGGTATTTAATGATGATTGTATTGTAATCGTAGTCCTATGAAAGCGGGCATAGTCTTCAAGCAGTGAAATGGGATTTACCTCTCACCCCAGCAGGTGCACATACTAGAAATTTGCTAAATACACACAACCAGGGATGAGCCCAACAGTGCACACCCATGGCAGAGCTTATGGGTAATTTGAGTCATTACTTGTGAGTAGCAAGTCTTAGATATTGTATAATGTTGTAGCCCAGTTGACTCTGGCCCTATAGACAATGAACAAGCAGCCATGCTGAGCATTTATTTCCACTTAGCCAGTTACCATGCCAACCTTTGATGGCCAAATAACTGAAATTACTGCTCTCTGCAGACTCACAGAAATATCTGTGATCACCTAATGACTAATCATTACCCTGCCAGCGGTCAGTTCTACAAGTTTGACCCACTCAGACCGGGCCAAGCAGCAGTTTCACTGTGTGCGTATGGAGAACTGCAATGCATGTCTTAGACAGTTGTATTTTATCAGAACAGTTTTATTACAGTTTTTGTCATCTGAAATGAAATGAAAAGAAAAACATTAAATCTGTTGTGGGTGTGTGTGTGTTTGTTTTTTTCCTTCAGTTACTTTATCCTGAACAAGCGAACAGGCTTCCTGATCATCAAGGAGAACGCCCCACCCGACATCTATCACTTCCAGGTCCGTGTGTCCGACGGAGTTTGGCCAGATGCCGTCTCTAGTGTCACAGTGCACGTGAGGGAGTTGCGAGACGAGGCCATCTACAACTCAGGGTCTCTCCGCCTGGCAGGTGAGATAGACTCTACACACACAAACTACTGCCTCTGTATTTGTTCAACAATGGTGTGTGATATAACATTTCCTCCTGGACTTTTGACTCCTTCCCTCTTGATACCGTGTACGGTTTTGGTCCGGTGACCACTGATGATGCTCATTCAGCCTCAAAGTTTTACCATACTTGCTCTTGGGCACCACTCGCCCTTAGTGCTGCTATATCTGACTCAATAAAACTGCTTCCATAGGCAGAGCTCGGCGGCATACGGCATGCCAATCAAAGCTAAGGCGGGGCTACAGATTAGGTGTCCCAGAAGAACCTGCATATCTAACAGTATATAATTTAAAGTTTTATTGATTTTATATTTTTATTGATTTGTATTCTCTATGTAAATTCCTGCACTGAACCTGGGCGCCCTACCGTTTCGGTTCAATATGAATACATGAACCGTTCCACCCCTAGTTGTCAGGGACAGACCAATGATGTCTTGTTTTTTTATCACTGTCACTCGTTTTAACACATTGCACCAACTCTTAATCAGTGTTCTGTAAAAAAATAAAAAACTTCCTGTCTTGAGTGGATTCAGTAAAGAACAGATGTTTATGCAGAATGCTGTAAAGGGCAATTAAGTTAAAGTCCCGGACGTTACACAGGAGAGTAATAACTTACTCTTGAGACTGACCTTTCTCCTCATAAAGGCAGGCATTGTAAATCCTGATGCTCCCAGGTCCACAAAGATACTGCCCTCGACTTATAATTTCCAGTTTCATCTGCCGCTGCTTTGTATTACTTCAGTTTTGACCTTCATGCAAAAGTGCTTGGCCCATTTTATGCTATTACAGCAACAGGTCCCGGAACAATATCAATTTGTGATTAGCTGATAAGATGTTGCCTAAAAAACGTGCCTGTCTTTGTACTCCTGACAAGGCAGTGTCGGAGTATTTGCGTACTGGTCTCCAGCCATGGAAAATTAATGACTGCTGATTACTGTTTGCTCGAGTTTTTTTGCAGTGTTTCACAGGACTGTCACACTCTCAGTTAAATATGTTTCCTTAGCACAAGATTACACCCATTATTAATCCCTCACCCCTGACTCGGAGGGATCTCGGTTGTCGTAGGTGCACACACAGAAAAGCCTGTTTCCATTACTTATGCTGGGAAAATAATTAGTAGAGAGGGTTTTTGCTCAGGCAGCACATTCTCCTCACATGCTGAGCAGCATCCATCATTACCTGATGTACAGCACATCGGCTGTCTGCTGCTCAGAATTAAATTCGCTTTAGAGAAATGGGACATGGCTGAAGGATTTTTATGATTTCAGTGATATTGAAATAGAAGCAGAGGGGGGAGGCCAGGGTGCACTCCAAAGAGGGTGGAGAGTAGAGGGAGGGAGACAGAAGAAAAGGAAAGGATGGAAGGGAAAGTCAAGCCTCATATAAGTAGATAAAAGGGTTTGCCCATCATTCTGAAAACAGGGCTGATATATATTAACGTGCACAAAAACCCAGGGATGGTATGGTGGCGTCCGCATTTCAATTTCCGTGTTTTTTAATTGAATCCATTTGCAAAATGTAGCCCTGCAAATGTGTGTTAAAGATGAATAATGGAAATCAAAATGAAAGTGCTCCAAATTCTGTTATTTCTTTTGTGACTGAAACCATTTTTCGTCCCATTTTTTTGTTTGTCAGTAACTTATTAAATGGGTGGTCACTTCATTGATGGTTTTTAAATAGCAACACTGTCATCAAAGGGCTGTTAGCTGCACAGTATGTTGATTTAATATGCCCTGGTTGTAACAGGAGGGACCTAAATAGAGAGCTACAGTAGAGAGCCCTTTTGTCAACCATTGCTGTAAATAGAGTGTCATAATCGCTTTTAACCTGCAGTTTTGCGTCAAACAGATGTAGGTTTGAGGTTTCAAAGCAAAATGCAATATCAAGGATTAATGACTTTAATCGTGAGGTATAGGAGAGCTACCAAAACAGTGGTGTGTGTGTGTGTGTGTGTGTGTGTGTGTGTGTGTGTGTGTGTGTGTGTGTGTATGTGAGTGTGAGTGTGTGTGTGTGTGTGTGTGTGTATCACGTAGGATATGTAACAGAAGCCATATCCAGGATTTTATTTTTCTATGTGGAGTAAACAGTCTCATTGATTCTCAGTCGCGGGGATTATGAAAATATTCTACTTATAGCATTACTTACACCCTCCTTGACATTCTAAATCCCATTTCAAGAACAAATGTGATATGCAATGAGGATGCACAAAGAAAGCACTAGTTAAGTCTGCCTTGCTGAGATTAATTCTCTCTCTCTCACTCTCCCTCTCTCTTCCTTTCACTGCCTCCCTCCCCCTCCCCCCTCTCAGTATTGATGGAAAGGTAAAGAATGTGGTAGACAAGTCCTTGAACTGTCCACATAACATTGTCTTACAGTGAAATGTTTAGTGCTCAGAGATAACCAAAGCACAATCATAAGCACATGATGAGTGCGTACACTCCATTTGGCAGGCTGACGTGGTGTGGGAGAAGCACTGCATTTATACCAAGAGAGTGTCCTTTAACACAAGAGCGGTCTTTTCACATGGCTCTTCCCTTTGAGCCACACGCATTGTGGGATCAATACACAGAAACACAGGAAATATCTGAGTTTGCTTCTGCAGTGATTATTTGTGAGACATTACTGTTTCTTTTTTTAATGCCTGTTTATGAGCATGGTGTGTTTCATTAAAAGAACAGTAATGTAATGAAAGTATGTAAAAGTCAAGAAATTCCACAAACCACATAAGATTTTGTATTGCACACCAACATGCGTACAAATGTAATAATAATAATGTATACTTTATTAATCCCACAAGCTACACAGGCCTAAACTACACACACATGCTCAATACCTATACATGCACTAATTTAGAGATGTCAGAATGGGGGGGACTACCCATAGAAAGACGCCCCGAGCAGTTGGGGGTTTGGTGCCTTGCTCAAGGAGTTGAACTGGGGAACTTGAACCAGCAACCCTCCTGTTCCCAACCCAACTCCCTACGGACTGAGCCACTGCTATTTTCAGAATGGAATAATGGCTGCATCAAGTGGTTAGTTGGTTAGACTTTAATTGAAAACATTTATTTAAGAGTGACATGACACTGTCATGAAAGTGTCATTAACATGTATGATGCTCATAACGCTTCTTTTAGTAAGTGTCATTTGGCTTTGTCATGACAGGTTATGGTTATGATTAGGGTTCATGTGTCATGACTGTGTCATGTTTTCATGACAGCGTCATGCATGTCACTCTTATGTAGATACCTTCGTAGTTACCGGTTATTTTCATTACTAATCAGTACAACTCAGCCTGTCATCAGAAAGCCTGCATTACAAATGGGAGGTGTGGAGTTTTCCAGGCAGATAGAGTGCAACAAATAATGCTATCCCCAAGTTCTAACATGGGAAATATAATTATAATACAACCTCTGCTATGTTCAAACAATTCCTGTGTTTAAGTTCCCAAATCTTTTTAACTATTCAGTTTAAAAAAAAGATTCCATTAAATGTCAGAAGAAAATACCCATTTCAGTTTCCCAGAGCAAAAGGTGACATCCTTGAATTGCTTGCTTTGTCCGACCAACAGTCCACACGTCAAAGAATTTCAATTTACTTTGCTGTCAAACTGACAGCAGTCTTTATGGTCAATTAAAACTGCCTGGAGCGTTTGGTGTATTGCCTTGAGAGAGATTAAACCAAAGTCAACTGTCTCGTCTGACTCTGGGCAAACGAGTGTGTTTCCCTACTGGACCCCAGAGCTCTTCACTGTGCCGTCCTAAACAGAAAATGGTTTAAAACCATATAGCCATGGCATTGCAGCTGAACCATTTGTCAGCTCACAAATCAAATGTAAGAAAACAAAGCAATCTTGAATTATTGTTTGTTTTAGAGAAAGCAATCTCCATTGAATACAGTTAGGTAGGAGAGATGTTTGTTTTGTTTCAGCTGAGTGCCATCTGCGTAGTGCTGCACACAATTATGCAAATTACCGATGTATTCTTACTGGCCTCATTAGCTACCACTGTGTCTTTATGATTATGTGATATAAAGTTGAGACAAGCTGGCAACAGGGACTTCCATAAACGCGTCTCAGAATAGATAAGATGATTACACCCATTTATACGTTGTTTTGTCTTCAGATATTTATATTTTAAAATGAATAATTGCTATCATAGTATTTTTCTCTACCTTAACTACTTCACTATAATAATCAACCACTCTCTCGTCCTTAAGTAGCAGTTTGCTTGCAGTGACTTCAGACACAGAATTGTAAAATCTGCTAATCTTTTTTGGAATATGATGCTCCTTTCAATTAAGTTAGTAAGTAAGTAATTTAGTTTTCAAAACTTCACTGTTTTCCCATAAAGACTTTAGTCAGGAAGTATCACAAGAAACTGCACAAAGAACGTGATAGTGTTTGTCCTTTCCTACCTTTTGTCTCAGTCTTTCTGACATCAGTATACTACTACATATTTATCCCTTTTTTGCACCTATTTGTGTGAAATCACAAACCTATAGGCAGGAGTGTGTCTGTGCACCAACGCCTCGACTCCACTGAACCCTCTGGGAAGGAGAAAGCTGTAGTGAAAAGTGAGGCTGGATCAAAGCCAGGTGCAAAGGCTGCCACTCTGTGTTAGGAATTACTACCCTCTCCCTCCAGCCCCTATCCCCCCTGACTGCCTGTGTGCATGTTTCTCCCGCTGGACTGACTGATTGGAGCTGACATTAGCCTGGATCCCTCTCGCTGTATCTGCTGAGCCCATTCTGAGCCCCCTGTCTTGTCTCTTAATGCCTAGGCTCTGTCTCTTTCTACACACTCACAAAACTAATGACCCTGCCCAACTATGTTATGTGTGTGTGTGTGTGTGTGTGTGTGTGTGTGTGTGTGTGTGTGAATCAGTTTGAGTCTCATAATGTTCATTACAAAGACATTTTTGTGACATAGGGCAGTTTCCGGTAGTCCGTGGAATTAGTTCTCAAGTTCAAGGAAAGGCTCACATTTGGTCTTAAAACAAAAGTCACTGACTGTACCCATGTTTCCATCCACAATTCAATTGAATTTAGACAGAAAGGTTGTACGTTCAATCCAACTCTGAACGTGTAAAATACGGACGTCTGGACATCGGCTGTAAGCGTCCAAAAAAAGGCGCCATTTGGGCTGTGTAGAACGTCCCGGGGAGAGCAGCATGTAGACGGGGGTTAGTGAGTAGTATGTAAGGGGAAAATTCCACATAGGGAGGTTGGACGGTGGGATGAAAGGGTCAAACATAGGACTTTCACACAGGAGAGCGGAGATCATGTCCCACGTGTGTCCTCAACCGTCCTGATATTCCTGCGAGTCATGGAACCATAAGCCCATCCACAAGCTTTTCCTTAATCTAACATTGTCAAAAAGGACGCCAATAGTCCGACCAAGCGCGTTTAGGCAAGGCGTGTTACATGATGCTAAAGGAGATTTTTAGGGTCAATAACGACGACAAATGCACCAGATCAAGCGTCCGTATTTTACGAGATGGGAGTAAGAATATGTTGTTCAATCTCACTGAATTTTCTCTTGATTGGTGAACGGATTATGCGAGAAACGCATGATTGGTGGGTGTTTTCACAGAATTACAGCAGCTACAGATGACAGATCTTTTTCAGAGCCCACAAATTAGTTATTGCTTTCGGGGTATAAAGATTATTTTTCAAACACTGTTTAAAACATATTAAATATGGATATTGGAAATAGTTACCAACCCTAATTTTCAAACTCAAGGCCAACATCTACCTGCATTTTTATGACCGAACATGGTTGAATTTGAGACCCGAATTCTACCGGGGAACAGCCCTCCTTAAAACCTAAAGGGTCCATGAGCTTTGCCTTTGTTGTTTCCTTTCACTTTTTGTTGGTGTCTCTACTGGTGGTTGATCCTTTAACTATGTAAATACATAGTCACACATATTTCTTCATTTATATTTCTACTCTGATATTCATATACTTCGTGCAATACAGAATTTCCCTTCAGGGATCAATAAAGTGTTTCTGATTCTGATTCTTCAAACAAGTTTGAAAAAGATCATGGATGATCATGGCGGTCAAGTCATCAGACCTGTTCTTATGGCCGATGGTACAGCTATCTTAAAGTTGATCTTGTTAGTGTACCAGTTTTTATGGACATAACTGTCAAATTTGGTCCTTAAACATACAACTGTGTTATGCTTAACCATAGTTGCACATACTATGCAGACAAAATCACCAACTTTACAAAATATTTTAGTGGATAAAGTGAGTCATATTCAATCATTAATCATCAAATCTTCAGTCTTAAGTGTTGTGGAGTGTTTTCTTAGTTTAGCACTTAAGCCCAGTTTAAAAAAGAATAGTTGGCTTTATCCTTAAGCACAGGTGGAAATAATGAGGCCACTTCTATACATTCTACAATTCCAATCGAGTGTGTGTGTGTGTGTGTCTCTCAGATATCACAGCAAAGGAGTTCATTGAACTGAGAGGGAAGCAGCGGAGCCGCTGCGAGCTGCTGGTGGACTTCCTGTCTGAGATGCTCTCCGTTTCATCTGATGAAGTCAACGTCTTTAGCCTCATGGATGTGAAGGAGCGAATGCTAGATGTCCGCTTTGCTGTGCATGGTGGACCCGCCTTCCTCCAGCCTGAGAAAATCCATGGCTATCTAGCCGCCCACAAGCAAAAGGTAGGTCGTTGTCTGTGTCTTTAGCCTTTTATCCACATCAATACGATACATGTCTTACAATCTAGTTGTTTTGTCAGCTGACTGACCGTCTTAATTGATTGACAAGACAACCTTTTGAATAACACGCATGTAATCTACATAACATAATCCAACCAAATGCAAACCAGTGAGCAAGGCAATGGAAAAGTCAAGCCACAGAGAAATCCCACATGGGCCTCTTGTTGGTTGCAGGCAGCAGTTTTGCCTCTGGCAATATTTTTGCTGAAGTCTGAGGTAAAATCCAACAAATCAGATGTGTCAGTCAAAATGTGGTACATTGTCTCTGTTTACTGGATGCATGACTAATAATTCTACAAACAACAGAGTACAAAAACCCGACTACATCACTATTAAAAGCAGTGTCCAATAGTTTGGACTCATGCTGGACAAGAAACTCCTTTTAGAACGATACACTTCTGACATCTGTAAATACTGTGAAAAAACTATCCGTAAACTCCAAGCCTTTTGACATATTCCCCTCTTGGGTTATCTTTCAGGAAAAGCTTCTTTTTTTAACTGATTTTAATGTACTATATGCAGGGTTTTCCCTTACTATCTACATTTTTAACACAATGGTGGGCAGTGTTTTGTATTATTGCCCGCCACCTTGGTTGAAAATGTTAACAAAGGCTTTCTTTATGTCTTTTCTAAAGCAGAGGAGGGATGACACATAAACAATTGTGATAATAAATTGCAGGTGTACGTGAGGCAAAAAAATGTGTTTGAAAGGAAAATTTAGCTTAAATTACAAAAGGAAACAGGTGTTTAGTTTGAGTGCTTGTGTTTGGACCCCAAGATGCAGAGACTGAGGCGGTGATGGTGTTAAGGGTGTTCATTGAAATATCCAAGAGTGTCTGCGAAACTGGCTGGAGAAAGTCAGGGCCAATTGAGGGCTGGCTGGCATAGGTGGAGGAGATGGCGGGCTGACCAGAAGAATCACTTAGCACTGATTGGATTGTTTGCATGCTCTAATTAAACTCCAATTAGTCCAGAAATCCAAAAATACAACAGAGTCTGTAGTCTCACGCAGTCTAAAAGTCAGGTTAGTTACTAGAAAACACAATAGCAAAGAGCCACTGAACCATCCCGACTGAATTGGCATAATGTGGAAAACGAGTGGCGTCCTGACCAGGCCTTTATGGGTGGAGTGATTACAAGATAACTGGCAGGTGTGCCTTGTTGCAGAGACCCAGCTCAGGGGGAAACAGCCTCTGCTGCACACACTGCCAGGGAGAGAAACAGGAAAACCACCAAACACACCAAAATCCCAAGACATCAAAAACAGACACCACCATGACAATAGGAGGACATCCTCAACTCCTTATGTGATGCACATGTGGTTACCATGCGTACCGCAGCAGCAACATAGATATCTACCTCTATTAGTATCGAACATTTTGAAACGATAACCAACCCTATAAATAAACACATTTGTTTGCCACTGATGTCTGAAATAATGTAATAGGTTGGCATTTAATTTCCAGAAATAATATAAAGATAAAAGGCAGAGGAGGACACAGAGATGTGACAAAGTATTTAGGCTATTTAAACATTTTTAGACTAGGTCAGTTTAATACACTGTCAATGTCTCCTCTGGTCCAATACTTTCTTAATAAGCCTGCCAGATGACACAGTTCAGCAGGAAAGTAAATGTCAGTCTGACCAGAAAAGAGTGAGTTATATACCAGTTGCTGAAAAAGTGAGTAAGTAAACATTTACACCAAATTCATGTTTTCAGGAAAAGTGGCTTTGACCCAGCATGGTCCAGAAGCCCTAGTTGGGTTATGAACACATCTAATGGGGTGTTGTGTGTACTCATGAAACACAATCCCTCACGCCATGTTCTTTTCATAAAGCAGTCACTCTAAAGGTGAATGCACAAACTGTGTTCACCGCAGACTCCACACATGTTTTCCAGCCATTTTGTGTATGTGTGTGTGTGTATATATATATATATATCTTCTACATGGATAACCAAGTATCTGCTCATCTTATTCAACATAAAGAAGGACTTGCTTTCACAACAGTGTTTGCTCGTTATGGTGGGCATTGCAGCAACAATGCTTGGTTCCCACCTGGGTTTCTCCTTTGATCGCTCCTGCCCGAAAACATCTCTCCATTGCAGTCCAGGCCAGTGGACACAAAAACATCAGAAGTGCTGTATGTATTTTTCAACATTGCTGCTCATTTGTCCTGAAAACTTTCTCAATTCATTTTACACAATGAAGAGTTTGACGTGACAGGAAAAAAAGTTGCCGTAGCCAAGTAAGCATTTCCATGGTCTCAGAGAATTTGAAAATGTTTGACTACATAATGTCTCATTAAAGAACAAGCAGTGCACAGTGGTAGTCAAAGGTTTGGACACCCTTTTCACTACATAATGTCTCATTAAAGAACAAGCAGTGCACAGTGGTAGTCAAAGGTTTGGACACCCTTTTCACTTAAATAAGAAAAATGTGTCCAAAACTTTTGACTTGTAGTGTGCAGGGTGAAAGACATATACTGTACCTTCAACTCTTTTAACCTCCAAACTCAACATCATATATTTACCTTAACTCTTCTGTAATAGATGCTTTTATATTTTGATTGGCATACTTTGTAAGTGTGGTGTGCTTGGAGCCTCTTTCATTATAGTAATGATATCAGTTGAAGCAGCGCAGCTGCATTTACACCTGGTACTGAGTTTAATTATCAGGCCAGGGACTTTCTGTGTAGAGTTTTCATTTTTCCCACATGTTCACATGGGTTTTGTCAATGTCCACTGGTTTCCTCTCATAGTCCAAAGACCTGCTGGTTTGGGAAACTGAAGATGTGTATGGTGGGATACTTTACCTCTGCCAGATCTGCCATCCTGAGTGGAGTTTGCTTATTGAACTTTTTGTTAATATTTTATCCCCTTCATTGCTTGTCTCCTCAGTTCCCACACAGTCCATTGGATGTAAATGTAAAAAACTCCAACTGAAATTGATAGTCGCCACTTTAACCTCATAGTCATTGTTATATTTAAAAATCTGTATGCATGAGCACAGATTCAAACAGAAAATGCGTCACTGTACTCGTACTGAGTGACTTCTTAGTACCTTTTGTCACCGTATCTTTTATTGTCCAATTCAAGCTAGAAAAAATACACAATATTTCCATATGTCTCTTGTCAATTTAGGTTTTCATGTTCCCTGATTAAATGATCAAGAGCTGTGAACATTAGACATTGAACCTCCTTCATCCAGGCCTCAACATGTTAGATTGTGCAATCTCATGATTAACTGGCTCACTATCTTCTTTTTTTGGTGTTAACAAAGAGAAAAACAAATAGGGCAGTGGGGTACGCAATTTACCAGACAGATTACCAAACTTCCCCTGCTGAAGTACCAGGCTCAGCCTGCACTGAGTTTTCCCTATAAACTCTTGCAGTCAATGGCTATATGATCATTATGTTCAATAATATTCAAAATCCAGTGGATTGATCTACAGTTTTTACTTAAATCACACCAAACAGCTTTATAGTAATGTGGTATTGGAATGAATTGGTATGAAGAACAAAAAAGGACAGCGTTTTAATAGTCCGGTTAGTTTGAATACATAAGAGTGATACAGAAATAGCCAAAGGTGATATGTCAGATTAGATCAGGCAGATGCCACCATCTTGGATTTAAGAAAGTCACAAGTGGTTTACAGAGAGAGAATCCTTTTGAATGTAATTGAGCTTCACTGTACCACTTCAATTACCTAAAACACTGCTATCTTGTCTAAAATCCTAAGCCAACTCAACCAAATGTACAGCTTGTATGGTTTTTTTGGACAGGCCACCTGTAGTGGACATGTCTTACTTCTTGTTAGTGTCAGTGATGGTATGAGTCTCCACAGATCATCCTCTACCTAAAAGAAGCTGACAGACCATTTCTGTTATTTAGGACACAGGGAAATGAGGTCTGATGTAGGCCATTGTCTTGGACAGTTTTATCTGGGCCAACCCAGGTAACACAACTTATTTCTTCTTTATTCATAGTCCATGAGTGTGGAACATCCTTTTAAATCCCACCCAGTTTGACTCTAACAGAAATGCACAGTGTGGATAATGCCTGTAATACTTTGGCTGTTGCGGTCAGGAAGCAAAAAAAGAAAAAAACTTCCCACACAACTGTGCTCTTTCAAATGCAAGCAAGGTGTGTAAAATAGATCCTCCTATATCCTCCTTTAGTTATAAATTGTCTTAATAAATTACATTTCACCCCTCATAGAGGGCAGGCAAAGCAAAATTGAAAACTTGAAAAAGGATACCAACATTATACAGAAGAGGGTTAGTAAAAATCAAACGTTTCACTTCATCACACTGACGCTCCCTGGCCGCTGGCTTCAGTCAGACCTCATTTCACGTTTCAAAAGTCTGAATGGGAGAAGGAGATGTGTGTGTGTGTGTGTGTGTGTGTGTGTGTGTGTGTGTGTGTGTTTGTGTGCATGTGCGTGCGTGTGCATGTTTAAGAGAGTAAGAGAGTAAGAGAAGGAGAGTGTGAATCAAACAAAGTTGAGTTGTATGCATTTCACCAGCAGGTAGAGAAAGAGAGCAATGACCCAATGTCCTCAGAGGAAAAAGGGTGTGTGTGTGTGTGTGTGTGTGTGTGTGTGTGTGTTTTCGTGTTTGTGTTTGTGGGTGTGGAGCAAATCCAGAGTCCAGTCATGGCCATGGTGGTCAGTTAAGGTCAATCACCACTCAATCCTTTGCCTCTCTCTTACCTCCACTCCTGGGTACCGTCTCTTTGTTTCTTTGTTGGCTTTTGTCGAGGAAGACAGAAGGCCTAAGTTCACAGACATGGAGAAAAGCATGCAAGTATATGATTATGTTTTTAGGATAAGAAAAGCGTGACCACAGAGAGAAGCGGAGAGGTTGATGTGAGATGTGAAGCATGGTGATGGAGAGGATGAATGAGAAGTATATAGAAGAAAAAGGAAAGGTGGGGGGCTGGTGGATGGGAAAGAAACAGGGAAGGTGGAAAAAGGAGGGATGGGTTGCTGAAGATGAAGCAGCGCTTATGTTTAATGTTCTCAATTCTCAAGCAATGCCTCAAAAGTAGGAAATAAAAAAAAACGACATTTCCAGTAGAGCTGCACAATTAATCAAATTTTAATCACGATCACGATTTTGACTTCCCACGATCAAATTTGCGTGATTGAGCGTTTTTTTTTTTAAAGCGTCATTTCATAGAGCGCAGAGTTTTTTTGCAAAGCCAATCTACCGCTCCGTAAACCACTGTCTGCTCATGAACCAGTCAGAGTAGTTCCCTGCACCCCGTGCAGCTTAGTTACTAGATGTAGACAGTCACAGAGTATCGGGAGGAAAATTCAACAGATAGCAGTCGGTTATACGTCGGTCTCAAGGTTTACCAGTTTATCGGTAAACGCAACGTTTTGTACCGTCTGTTGTTTTTCAGACAACAGCAGTGACCAGTGCTAGTCGGTGCTAGTAGCGTTTGTTAGCTGTTAGCTCCTCTAGGATCCAGTGCTAATGTCCTCGCATCTGCTGCAATGCTATTTATATGGATATTGTTTAATTTTGCGTTAGAAGCAAAATAATCGTGATTATCATTTTGGCCAAAATCGTGCAGCCCTAATTTCCATTGTCTATTTTACTCCCGGCTCTACCTCAATAGTGGGAGTTATTCGTCTGTGTTTTGACTTTAAATGATACCACACAGGTTTTTGAGTTTAAAAAAAATCATTAATATGGCGCTCAGATACCAAGGTTCATCTTGTCATAATATTAATGTGGCCCTGAAGGCAATGGAGATGATCCTGAAAGCTTCTCAGGGCTTTGGAATAATACCCGCCAGTCCTTTGTTGCTTGCTATACACACTTGTCCGCCTTTCAAAGATCAAATGTATGCTCTCTGTACATTTTCCTCAACCTTCGGAACGCTATATACAAAGGATCAGACTTGCTGATTTATTTTCAGCCATGTAGGCTTTGGGGGTTAAGAGACTTCATCCAGTGTAGAATAAAGTATTTCGTAGAGAAACCAATGTATATGTACTCTCAAGCGGAAATACATATATTTACACATATTACATTGGATTAATACCAATCTGTCTTCATTATTTTAGCAGCCCTCCTATGATGTGTGTGCTAGTTTAAAGGCCACCAAAATGATGGTCAACCTTTATTTCAGATATTTCAGAAGTACTCTCAACCTTCCACACCAACAATGAATTCATTATGAGGTTTTTAACTAGCACATGGACAATCAATCAGAGTCTTTTTGGAAATCTTACAACTGTTGAACTGTGTGGATTATATTTAACATGTAAATCAGCCTAATAAAAGAGGCCACATGTTAGACCGTATACAACCCATGGCCTGTCTGGCACTTGTGGTGGTCCTTCATTAGGCATCTCTGATAATCGTGATTTTTTCTCTTATAATTTTACTGTAAATGGTTTTAAACTATACTAGATATCCCAGAAAAAAACTGTAAGGAAGCTCTATATTACAAGAGAAGCTAGTGCACTTTTTAATTAGATCTGTAAGTGTATCTGTAAATTAAGGTCAATCCTTGACACACTGGCTCCACTAAAAGAGAATAAGATGACTTTAAATCAGATACCTCCCTGGAGAAATGAAGGGAAATTAAATAATTAAAGAGAAAATGTCAAACAGCAGAAAGAAGATGAAGACATAATAAATGATTGCTCAATTATAGAATGTTCAAATGTTATTTACAACAAGGCAACTAAACCTGCAAGACGAGCAGACTTCTCAAAACGTGTAACCCACAACCGACAATTGACCATTTAATTAGTCCAGCAGTATGTTTTTTAGAGATCAAACAGACACTAATAGATTGAAGAGATAGAGTATTTAAATCTTAATACTGAATACACTTTGTTTTATGAGCACACACTGAATAAATGTCTCCTGTTTGAAGCTAAGATGCTTGGTAAAGTTATTTACTAATTAAATCCAGCAACCTGCTTTTTAGATCCAATTCCCACATCCAAATGTTTATGGATTTTTTTTTGAAAGAGTTACTTAACATTGTTAACTATTTTTTTCAGATGGGTGTTTCCCCTCTGCTCTAAAGAAAGCCATACTTAAACCTCTTCTGAAGCAAAACCATTTAGTTGCTTTAGTTGCAACTTCACAGTCTGATTGGTCTCTCTGGTTCTGTTTTTTAATAATTTTAAATCATATCCTAACAATAGAGAGTGTTTTGTATGTATGAATGAACGTTCTTCTAAAATAAATAAAATAAATGTTGGTGTTCCTCAGGGGTCAATTTTAGATCCTACACATTTCACAAACTGCCCCTTGAAAAAATAGGGTCAGTTTCAGCAAATATGACCTTTAAGGTCCTTTTCTATGTGCACTATATGTCTGTCTATCTATATATACGTTTTACTAAATGGTGTATTTTGGTATTTACCAAGTTAGAGTTTTTATGTATTTCTAATGTAGCTTCTGGTGTTTCCTCACTATAAATTGATGAGATTTCATGATTGCGTTTCCTCAGCTCCTGTTTTTATTTCGAGGGAAGGCTCTCATTATTAAGTGTTTCAATAATTACAAAGCAACTTAACACTTTGTATGGATTCTTTGAAGCACTTTGTGTTACACTTTAAATGCATGAAAAGTGCTATACAAAAAAGTCTGATTGAATGAATGATTAGTTTTTCAAAATATGATCTACAGAAGACAATGCAGAGCAGATTCCCACCTGAAAAGAATTAAAAGAATGAAGGAAACACAAATATGCTCTCCTTTCAATAATTAAAATGTCTTATTAGCTTTCCAAACTAACAAAGAAATGAATCATGAATAAAGCCCTATTTCGGGTGCTATTGAACAGGATAGGGGTGTCCTTGATTGTGTCAAATCTTGGTTTTAGTTATGGTTGTGGTTATGGTTGTTACGTATTGGTTGTTTGCTTATTGTCACTGATCCCCCTTGTTTAACACCCAGCACAATGCTGACACCTCTCCCTCCTGTCTATACACCTTATGTCTCCAGCCTCTCTAATCATCCCCGCCCCTTTCTCCAATCCCACTCCGTACCTCCCTCTCCCTCTGCAGACAGTTCTGCACTGCATTGGTGCATCTCATTGGCTTTAAATGTCAATGATTTGAAGGATCCATTATCCTGTGCTGCGAAGGAGACGACACAGAACTTGACCTACAATAAAGAGAGACCCTATTGACCAGACCCCTCTTTTAACATTTTTCTATTGATAATGCAATAAGGTTGTATAAAAAAGGAGTTTACAATAGATTCCAATGCTGATACTGTAATCACGATAAAAAGAAAGTAGAAAAAACCTGCAAAGAAAGTTCTTCTGGAGCATAATACACTTTCCATTTGCGTGTTATTTGCAGTGTATGTCCTTACTTTATTATGGCTAAATGGTACTCTTTACACATTCTACTCTTTTTAAGTTGCTTACTGTCTTTTAAGTATCATTTTATGATCAGATGTGTGGGTTAAAACATATTCATACAACATTGTTACACAAACTCTTTAAAGGCTAAGGCTAGCAATATTTTCTTTTTCATGTCACTCTCTCAGCCTTCTGAAGCTGCCACACAATCCCCACCCATGTTTAATTGAATCTGCTTGAATTGAAGGCTGCACATACTCAGAAACACTACAGCCAAGGGAAACCAATGATTAGAAGGATTTCTGTCCAAATTGACTATTAAGAGGATGCAGTAATGATGCAGGTAGGTTAACTGAAAGCATGTGATTTTGAATGGATTTTGAAAAATGGAACACTACTAATTATCTTTCCAACTTGTAAAGCTCAACTGCTATGAGACATCAGTCCGCAATAACAATGATCCATGAAACACAACCTGTATCCAAGGCTTAGCTACAGGAACACAGGCCATTTGGTGGAATAAATGGAATATATGTGAACTGCATTGTTAGTGAGTGCAGTCCAGTCACACTGAATGATGTCTAATCAGTCCAGAACATTGAGCATGAAGTGACCTTCTTTCGGTTCAACAATAGTCGCATTTAGTGGGTATGTACTGTATGTGTGAGAGTGTGTCCATGCGTTTCTATGCCCATGTGCATGCCTACACAATGAGTGCATGCATGTGTGTGTAAACTCTGTAAAATCTATTTGACCAGAGTCACTCTAACCAGCCAAGGACAGCACAACCAATGTGGAACCAAATGCAAAACACTGTTCAATCACATTGAATCTGCACTTTCCACATCAGAATTCTGTTGTTTATCTGTGTGTCAGTGTGTATGCACATGTGTTCATTGGTTTGTGTAAACTAGATTAGCCAGACATTATTACATACCCATACATATGCATGTAATATCCTATATTATGGATCATTGAGTCAGTTCCTCACATGTTATTGTCTAGACTGGGTTTTGCTATATTTCTTTTTCAAATGTACTCAGGTTGTAAAATGAAATTACATGGATAAACTATTAATTTGTTTTGAGTACACCTCCACAAAAAAACATTAGGTTTTTGAATTGGGATAGGATTAGGCTCCAATTTTTTATGTCAGTGAGTACAGATGAAGACATTAAATGTAAAGACTCATATAAGGACACCTGACCACAATATACCTCAAACATTATAGCAAATAATGCAGGAAGATCCCTTTCATGTTAAAGTTGGATTGGTGGTGTTTCTTTTTCTCCAACAAGTTTGGTGATTTCTAGCCGGCGTGGCAAAAAAACTTAAGATCACTCATTTGTTCCATATGTTGGGTCCGCTCTGCCAGCTGTTAAATATTCCTTGATTTTTAATTAAAGTATGTGAAAAGATTATTAGGATGTATTTGCATATCAAGAGCCACCCTCCCATCTGATATCTGTAGCTGCTTCTCTCTAAAAACTAAAGTTAACTTTTTCTTTCAAATTACATTTTGAATGATACAAAGTAAAGTTAAATTAAACATTTGAATGCACTCACCCTCCATTTCAGAGACCCAGATTCATTACCAGGCTATGGTGCTTCTGGCTTGTTTGTGTTCCATAACATGAAAACAGCTGGTAGTGTTTGTGGGTGTGAAGCTGGGGGGGTATAGTTGTCACTCCACCAGCACCACCTTTTGATAGTTCAACCCATCATTGTGGGTGCATTTGATCAACCACCTACAGTGGCTTGTTCCAGGCACTTCTGAACTTTGGTTCCACATTATGTGCATCAATCTTCATACCGTGTATTCTGGGTGTGGCTCCGTGCACCGGACCGTGACCCCCATACTGTTTGGTACGAAAACACAAACCGTTACAGCCCTATATGCCACCTGCTGGGGGCTAGAAAGAGAGATTGGAGAATGGACTGGTGCAGATGTCAAGCCCAGAAAACTATTATAGTGCCTGGAGTGGTTGGAACTATAAAAGTACTACTGAAGTTTTACCTTGTGTTTCACCAGTATACTGTCAATATCTGGTTTCTTTTCCTGGTTTTTCTCCATCCAGCTCCAGTCATTCCTTCAGGTCAGCGTGTCCCAAGTTCGGGTAGACGAGTGTCCCAGCTCGGAGTGTGCCGGGGCCGGTGGCTGCACTAACGTTTTGAATGTGCGGGACACACCCACAATCGTGGATTGTGGGACCATGAGTCTTGTATCTGTGACGGTGGAATCCACAGCTGTGTGCTCCTGCCCAGGTAGAGAACAGTCCCATCAGCCCTGCACCGCATACCCCAGAAACCCCTGCTTCAATGGTGGCGTGTGTGTGGACACTCAGCATGGCTACAGGTAAGTTAAAAATGAATGTCATACCCAAAAACAGAGCCTGAGGGGGCAGAGTTTAGAAGCAAGCTATCACTTTTTTAATAACATCAACAGATTTCTCTTGTTATTCCAATTACATCATGATAGTCATCAATTGCAAAATGATGACGCCTGCATGCCATGAGGAAGCAGAGCCTGTAAGAATTAGTGCAGATGAAAACAGTTTGGTTTCCTTTTCAATCCTCCTGTCACTTTGACTTTATCACTGCATTAAAAACAATAACCTAGGGCACCAATGCTATTTACTTTCCCAAGTCATTCATAGGACAGAGAATTTAGAGCTTAGATATGACTAAAGCAGGAGTTGTCAACAAGTAAAAAGATGAATCCATGAATAAAATGATGCAATTTTCAGAAAGTATTTACTTGTAAATGTGCAGGTGGTATCCAAGAGGATATGTGTAAACACACTATGTATTAAGAATATTAACACCTATTATTCACTATCAATGTTTGATATCTCACCAGCCACAACGCAGCGCAACCCAAACGCGTGCATGAAGCGACTCTACGCTCCTCTAAAGATACACGCCATTTCCACGCGAGGCGGTCAGGGTCAGACAGCAGGAAGTGAAACAGCGAGAATAGCCAGTCAGTTTACGAAAGCAGTGATTATTCTGTAAAGCAACAATAGATTACAGACAACATAACCAATGAGTCAGGCAGTAAGACATCATGGGTGTGGTATGGCGCGTCACAGACGACGGAACAAAATGGCGGCGCAGCCAGAACACAGCACAGACCCTGTGTTCCGGCTGCCCAGTAGAAAATCCGGTGTTCCTTTATCAGTCTCACTTTGCCTTAGTCTTTTATGGAAAAAATATGGCATGAAATATTTTATTCCTTCATTGTTTTCTTAAAAAAAAAAAAAAATCTCTGAAATGATTTCAGCTTTTTGTGGTTTAGGACATCACTATGAGCTGAGAAAATAGCAGTAATGAGCTGGTGATGGAAGAATCACAGCGAGTGTGAAGGGTAATTCTAGACATGATTGTACATTAAAATGCCTCTCTCTCTTTCTCTCCTCCTCTCCTTCTCTCTCTCTCTGTCTCTCCCTCTTCTCCCCCCTGTTTGTGTTTAAAGATTAAAGTTGAAGCCACATAGGAGGCTAATTTAGAAGGCTATTGTTTTGTATGTTGCTGGAGATTCTCTCCTTCTCTTTCTCTATCTCTATTCTCTCTTTGTTTTTGCTGTTTCCTGGCTATGGAGGTTAAAATATGAGATAAATTATTTTAACCTCTGTCTTTCCCCTGCTGTCTGAAAGTTGAAGCCTCATTATTAGGGAATGAAGCCAATGGGTCCATTGGGTCTCGCTTTTGAAAAATGTGCTACACAGATCGCAGTATTCTTAAGTTATTTCAATACATATAAAGCATCATAAATCACCATCATTCTCACTGTCTGTATTTAGTGGAAAAAAACGTTCTCATGCCATAGCCATAAGTAGTATAGCTAAGTACTTGTTGTTGTCAGATTTAGGTACTGTAGCAGAACTCCCATACATGAAGACGTAACAACTTTAAGGTCTCATGAAATGCCTTTGAGACGTTTTTCTATAGGAAACAGGATGTATGGGTTGTTCTGTCTGACTCATCTAAGGTGAACTGCTGGGATATAGTAACATTCTTTCTTGAAAGTTTAAGTTGGCTTTGATTTCCATTGTTGTCAATGTTATCAGATAATTAGTGTTAAATCCGTGCTTTGGAGTTTTGTCAAAATTCATACCTGTACTAGGTATTCAACATACCACTTTTTAATAATGGCTTAAAAAAAAATAGGACTGACCTCAAATAATTGAATTCTTAGTTGTCTAAGACTATTTTGATGACTAATCCATTGTTGTTTTAAAGTGCCCATATTATGAAAAAAAAACAATTTTTCTGGGATTTGAGGTGTTATTTTGTGTCTCTGGTTGATCTGAACACGATCAAACTTGGAAAAAACTATCCATGCTGTTCTGAGCGAGATCCGGTTTCTTAATGCCCTCTGCCTTCAGTCTCCGGGTGAGCTGTTCAAAATCTGCACGGCTTTCTACGTCACTAGCCGATACGAGGTGGCAAATGTAAATGTGCTGTATTTATATAGAGCTTTTCTAGTCTTAATGACTATTCAAAGCGCTTTTACATCATACAGAATACATTCACCATTCACACACATTCGTACACTGTGGCCGAGGCTGCCGTACAAGGTGCCACCTGCTCATCAGATAACACTCACACACATTCACACTCCAATGTACAGCACCGGGGGCAACTCGGGGTCCAGTGTCTTGCCCATGACACTTCGACATGAACTGCAGGGATCGAACAACCAACCTTCCGATTGGCAGGCAACCGCTCTACCACTGATCCACAGCCGCCCCTTAGCCGCCCAAACCGTAGCTCATGCTAGCGCTAGCATGCTATCTCGTCCTCAATGGCAAAACACTGCTCCAACAGCCACTAGTTGACCATAAACTCCAAAAGAACTACTTCCTGTCCCTGTTCTGCAGGTATTCCACAAGTGGCCCTCGTCTAGAAGAAGTCTCCCAGCTAATAGTATAGAAAGGAGATGTCTCACTCTGTAGCTAAAACAAGTGAGATGTCTCACTCCGGAGCTAAAACAGAGACCAAAACACACATGTAAAAGGTTTGGGGTTTTGGGTGCATACTAATTTACTTTTGCTAGTTTAAGGGCGGAAAAAAGGGTCCATGCGCCAATGGATGGTTCAAAAGGGTTGTACTTAGTGTCTTAATTAATCATAGGTGTGTATTGAGCGTACACATCTGCACGTTGAGGTAGCGGTTGAGGTTGGAATGCTCCCGGTAGTTCATCAAGATCAGTAAATATCTCTTAGTGCTAGTTTTATGCTAAGTTTTTGGTTCTGCCAGACCTCAAGATTTCCGAGTGCTGAAACTTAGCTGGTCCACTACCTGGCCCCCAGACTTAGTACAATGTGGGACATTGGTTATGTAGGAAAGCAGTATGAGACAGTAATCAATCAGTAATTATTGGCTGATAATTTTCTAAACAAATCAATTAGTTATGAAATTAGTTGGTCTAAAAAATGTCTGGAAAAGGTGAAACATCAGCTGATCAGTTTTTTTTCCAAAGACCAAGATGACGTCCTCAAATTTCTTTAATAATTTATTTGTTGACAACTAATTGATTCATTGATTAATCTTTGCAGCTTTAGTAATCTGATTACATTTGGGCTGATGCTGTTAAAGTCCCAACTGCAAAGAAGACAAAGACAATGCGTTCACATTCAATGCTATTGAGACTTAACTCAACAAGTCATTCATTTCCAGTTAGTAATGCCTGGTCATGGTGAATGAAGACTAGTAAGACGGTATGGTATTTTAAGAAGAGGAGAGCAAGGGAGAAGATGGAAGTAAAGGGACTAAAAATAGGAAATTAAGGGAGTGAACATAACATCAAAGACACTGCGAGGAAGAGAGTAACGGTGTGTAACTGTGTGTGAGTGTGTTCATGCTGTGTTTAGTTAAGCAAATTCTTTCTTAAATGATGTCGGTGATTAAAAAATGTGAAGTGAATGAACACATCAAAATAAACAACCTGCCCTGGGCCACTAAAGGAACATGTTATTTAATACTATGGCAACAAATGTTCCAGATACCCCATTACTGCTGAGCTCTTAATTTGAACTCCCAGGTCTCCTTTTTACACTTATTTTGCTTATTACCAGCAGAGTATGTTGGTTTTTACTGGTGTGTTGGCAACTGTCATGAGGTGAATAAAATTACGTTGCAATAAGTATTTGTGTTCATGCCAAAAGGAATTCTTGAACTTAGAGTTATTACCAGCTGCTACAACTAAACATCACCGGAACAATTCCCAATTTCAATAAGTGGCAGCGTTGGCATTGCCAGCTACAGTATGAGGCAAGAAGGACGTAGTTCAACCAAGCATGTAAATGTTAACTCTCCCCCGTAGGACCGTACACAATTGTTTCCTAGTAACCGAGACCAGACTCGGGATCCAACTCAGTCTGCGGGTCCAAGTGGACTCACTGTCATATATCAATGATATCAAATATCTTGATTGTTAGGACATGTACTGCTACCTTTTTTCATCATGGCTGCTTCTTAACTGGCATGGCATCATGCTGCTGCCTGTGTTAATGTTCCCTTTCTGTTTTGGTCTAATCTGTTCAACCACATTTTGGATTCAGTCTATTTTTACTCTGGTCTGTTTTGAACAGGGTCTTTTCTTTTTATATAAGCATGTTTTTCACATGTCTATTAGATCAGTCCAACCTACATCCCTCTGAAGTATGAATGTTATTTGTAGGAGATGGGTGCACTGAAACACTATGAGAGTTATCTATGCTCTTCTAAGATAGCACAAAGAGAGTGGAATGAAAGTGTATAAAAAGGGGCAACATGACATAACCATGAAATACAAGGCTTCATTAAAAAAGACGTGTGCTGAAAACATTTCAGTTTTTCTTCTTAGGCTCATGTTCAGCTATTTCATTTTGGGTTCAATCTTCTCTTAATGTGAAGGATAGGCATTAACACCAAGAGTGGTTTATTACAGCAAGAAATACAGATGTGTCAAAATGTACTACTACATGTACTATTCACATTACCTCCCATAAACCTGTTCGCACACACTTCCTGAATATCCTGCCTTTACATTCTTGGATTTGTAGAATTTTGGGGAAAACAACTTGTGCGCAGCTAGGGACTTACAAGTCTTACAATTGACTCTGTAAAAAAAAGAATACCCTTATTAGCGCCAAGCTCCTGATGCCCAAGTATAAATGTCTCCCTTGCCTCCGGCAACAATTCAACACTTGAATGGCTGTTGCATTCATCCTTTTAAAACAAATGAATAATTGGCGCTAAATAAAACATTAAACAGACTTTAGCATGAATAGCTATTGAGAAAAGACATGAAACAACATAAAAATGGAACAAGAGTTTTACTTTGTTGGTTTGACATGTTGACAGAGACACCATTGATACACCACAATGTCAAGCTGTGTGTGTGTGTGTGTGTGTGTGTGTGTGTGTGTGTGTGTGTGTGTGTGTGTGTATGCAGGGTTTACCTGCCTGGCATTTCTACTGTTATGGGGGTCTGACTTGCAGAAAAAAATGTGATTTTCAGAATAGTCTCATACAGATTTTGTTGGCTTGTGTGTTTCTTAGAGTTATAAATAGTAACAAACAAACCTCCGAATAGATGACAAATCTAGCATGTTAGCTGTCACATCCTGCCATTTCTTGTTTCGAATTCACAGCAAACTGAAGCAGAGTGTCTTCATTACCATAAATCACTCTGTAAACAGGGCCAAAAGTGGGGTGAGAGCGTTTCTACAAATCCTTTTAACTACAAACATGATGATGAAATATGTGCTTTGGTGCTTCTACTGGTATATGAGACATGGTGATGGCCCTATTTAACTTTGTGTAATCTAGCCTGGTGCTTTGTGGATCCCCAGGCTGGCATCTTTAATGGTGGAAGTGAATGGCTCTTTGCAAATGAAACGCCTATGAGGATGAGTCTCAATGACAATGAATGCTTGAATGTTAAGATGAAATTAAGAACCAATGCTCACACTGCCGCCGGGTCAAGAATAAAACTGAAATCACTGAAACACTATGCTGTTTGAACTGTAACACAGATGACAACATCATCCAGAGCCAACCTTTATTGTTAGCTATTTACAGAAGTGCAGCTTCTGTTTATTGATGTCACATGACATCTTTTGCAGTATAAGACCAAGTGGCTAGCTAAAACCTCGCTAACACTAATCAAGATATACACACACACACGGCTATAGTATTAATTCGTGCAAGTCATCTCAAGACGCTTTATGGATAGAGTAGGTCTAGACTACACTCTATAATGTACAAGGAAAATCTCCCTTTTAGGAGGAAACCTGGGAGCGACCCAGGCTCTTGGTAGGCGGAGTCTGACGGACCGGTTGGGGTTGAAATGGCAACAACAGTCACAGTAAAATATAATGGAGCAGTGACTCCAATTATCTGTATTCATGTGTACAGAATGGTATCCTCACTAGTATAGGAATATTGTCATAGTGCTCTGTCATGAAACCAAATATAATAATAAATACTTTATCAGTCCTGCAAGGTGAAATTACAATTGACACTCATTTGCAACATTTTATACACAGGCCTGAATTACACACACGCTCATTACCTATACGTGCACTAATGGGGAGATGTCAGAGTGGGGGGGCTGCCCCCAGTTTGGGGGTGTGGTGCCTTGCTCAAGAGAACCTTCAGGTGAACGGGCATCTATCCAGCTACCAGTCCACCACCATACTTTGGTCTGTACAGGGATTGAACCAGTGACCCTCTGGTTCCCATCCCAACCCCCCATACAGTATGACTTTCTCCATTGTGGGTGTAGTTGAATTTCCAACTCATGATTTCACGCTATGTAAGTTGACACTGTGGTACCCCAGGTGTCATTCAGGTCAGAGTCCAACATAACCTCATAACCAGCCTCAGGCAGAGGAGAAGCTCCACTCTATGTATCCCTATAAGGCGGCAGACCTGACAGGCGTTGAGTTTAAATACACCTACAGGAAGACAGGAACTTCAGAGATTTGGGATGGCACTACCCTGTACTGTTTAATCCTAACTTCTTCTCATGTGAGATTTCCTTTAACGGTCTCCCAAATCTTCTTCATGTATGTCAACATGAGTTGTGCTGTACCTGAGTTTTTTTTTTGACAACAGAACTTGCATTTACACAGCACATATCATTTTTTTGGGGGTTTTAATAATTTATTTGACAGGGACAGTGTACATTAATTAACATTGCTGTAAATGCACCAGAATTAGCCAAAAGACTATTTTTCATCCGTTGTCCCTGGACAGATCTTAAAATTGTCTACCTAAAACACAGCAACAATAAGAAATGAATAGAAAACACAGTTAAATTTCAGTTTGACTTTAACATCTAAAACCTGGCCATGCTAATGGCATACAATCATTATTATGCCAAAAATAAATTACATATTTTAGCTTTGAAGTGATAATGTAACGAGGAACATCTCCATTTTCAATACACAGGCAGCAACCATTGACAATGGCAGAGTTTAGGCATTCACAGAAAAAATAAAAAAATAAACGTAGTAGTAGCGTGTAGTAAGATGTTAAAAATGAAAAAAAATGTAGTCCTGAAGCACCGTCCCAGACATGCGTGTTCAGTCCCCCAACACGTGCATTACACACTCCCTCTCTAACCCTAACATATGTGAGAGCAGAAGTCTCATCATTGCACACCGCTAACCTTCGCTTTCTTGCGGTGTCTCATATAAGTTAATTTTACCCTTCAGCTTCATTTAATTAAAAGCAGTAAATGAAAAGTGCAGGATTTCAGTGTGGCTGGCTGGAGCCAGGGAGTAATGTGGCTCACTGCTGGACCACAGCAGGAGGACTGGATTAGCCTTTCAATTAAACACATTCACGCAGACTCCTTGCCTGTTCTCATGAACCATACGTTAGAAAAAGCTGCCAAAAGCAAACCACTGTAATTTGGATGATTTCTGTGATTTTTTCCCCCTGCTGTTTGCACCATATTGACTGCTGCTATATAAGAATGCAGCTGGCCCCATAGGGAGGAGGTCAGGGTGCATGGGTAGGCGCTAAAGCCCAGGACTGTCAAGCCAGGGAGCAGAGTTTGCTCCGGGGGGGGGGGCGAGTTCGACCCATGAAACCTTTTTCTTAACCCTCACATGAGGGTTGAGGGTTGACCCGTTTTCCAATATCAATGTTCTTTTTAACATGATTGATTCCACACAACGCTCTTTGGCAAGTACAAATGTCTACTTTCATTAATTTTGGGGCGTCTTATTCAATTTTATAGCATATGAGAAAAAAACTTTGAAGTGCTTTTGAAATAGTGTTGAGTAAAAGTTGACATTTTCCAGTCTGTGGTTATCCATCAACATACATTCCTTTAATTTAGTTAAAAACTTTTCTAACTCATTATTAGGTATAATTTCCTTTAAATGAGGTTTACTGACCATAAATTCCCCAAAAAACTAAAGTTAATAATTTTGTGTAACGTAGTGTTAAATATAAAAAAAAAGTGACAAACATTGAAAACTGTTTTGAAAAAATTGACAAAAACAAAAGAAAAGTGAAAAATGTTGATAAAAAGCATCAACAAAAATGTAAATTTTTAATTTTTTGACGGGAACACAACACAAGGGTTAAGCTTTATTAGTCGTTCCAGTGCTAAAACGCTTGTTTTTTCTTGCCTAAACTTAAATGTAATCTCTGCAGAAACGACCGAAAGCTTGCAGTGCTCTGTACCCGACTCCAATCACTAATTCTCAGGTAACCGAACCACCAACTACCGCTGCTGTATCTAATGACTTGAATCAAGTTCTGTTCAAATTAATCACTTTTGATGAACCAATACAAAGGGTTAATGATTTCCATTTGAGTGAAAAGATGAAAAGATTTGAAAGGATGTGAAAAAGTGATGAATGGATAAAGATGTTACCCAGCATGTGATGTTATCCAAAAATGTGAACTTTACTATTCAGTCATTCAAACCTTTATTTAATCAGGATAAAACACTCCTTGAGATTAAAATTTGTTTACAAGAGTGTCCTGACAAGTGGCAGCAGCACGGTTTCAAATAGACACAGAGACACTTCCAGGTAAATACATCGACACACTTTCACTCATCATATTCAAACAACAATGTCATGATAAAAAAACAATTTAAAAACAGTGACATACAGACTGCCAAGGTCCTTTTAAAATCCTTTAACCCTCGTTGTCTTCCATTCAAAATTGAAAATCAACACTTTTGTTGATGCTTTTAATCCACGTATTTAACTTTTTCTTACTTTTTTGTCCCTTTTTTAACACTTTTGACACTTTTTTCAATGTTTGTCACTTTTTTATGTTTAATACTACGTGACACTAACTTATTAACTTCAGTTTTAGAGTTATTAATTAGAAAGTTAGGAATTTATGGTCAATAAACCTCATTTATAGGAAATTATACCTAATGTTAAGAGTTAGAAAAGCAGAAATTAGGAATTATTTAGACAACAATTTAAAGAATGGATGTTGATGGATAATCACAGGCTAGTATATATCAACTTTTACGCAATACTATTTCAAAACTACTTAAAAGATTTTCTCCAAATGTTATAAAATTGAATAAGACACCCCAACATCAATGAAAGTAGAGCTTTGTACTTGCCGAAAAGCGTGGGAATCAATCTTATTTTGGGTAGTTAAGAAGAACATTGATATATTAAAACATGTCAATTTGACCCAAGGACAACATGAGGAAGAACTAAAAACTATTGCCTCGTAGCAAACCTGTATGTGACTTGGCATGTGACCTTAACATATCCTATAAAAAGTACTTCTAAGGTATTGAAAGCCAGAGTGTGAACATCTGGCGGAGACATCTTCCAAGCTTCAGCAGAGCTTGTAAATTAATGCTGAGAATCTTTGATATAATAAACCTTTAAAATCAAAGACAGTGTCAAGCGGCTTCCTTGTCAAACACATCATTCAAGCATTGGTGTTAAAACACCACACCGCTGACCTGACGGAGCACCATGCGGAGCACCATGCAGAGCCAGTGTCGCAGAGCTCTATAGCGGCTAAACACATCTGCTAACTGCTGCTGAAACGACGAGCTGTGACGGAGGTCTATAGCCGCCGTCATGACTAGCAACTGCCACTCAGCACCACAAAGCTCTGTAGCTGATGTCACGTGACTAGCCGGCGGTCTCTTTGGTTTTCGTATATCATATCATATCATATATCATCGGTTTTAGTGTGCATAACTGTTCGCACAACATCCCACGAAGCCGTTCATGAGAATGAATTACAGATACACACGCATACACAGTTATTAGAGATGTGAACGTTTGTTTCTTGTCACTCTTTGTGAATCTATTCTGCAAACAATGGTGCTTTGCTTTGCATGCACCTAAATAACCATGTTACCACACCGATGGAGCAGATATCTTACCCCTAACAAAGAGTAGATTGTCTCCTGGATCAGACTCTCACAAAATGAAGGTCTTTAAATCATTTAGCAGAATTTAGCATTTCCAATTATGCTAAATATGTTAGAAATTCTGTACAGCTTGTGTCTAAACTGTGAGAGCTCCAGACCACTACACTGTTGAGTCAGACTCATTAGTTTTTACATTAATACATGTTGCTTTAAATATATGATATGTGTTCTTTAATAGACCCAACATGAACACAGTTATACCCTTACAGTAGACACCATACACCTAATTATGCTTTTGAAAAAAATGCAAAACTTACAGTAGACACTGTTATACCACATTACACATTGATTAGAAATCAAATACATAATAAGGCTTTAAGTGTCATTTGTTGCTTATTAGAAAAAAACTACCATTAAGTAATGTCCAAACCAAGTTAAGCCACATCCGGTTGCTACCTCACACAGTCCCTCGTTGCCTGGATCAACATCATATCCTGGTAGTAAAATATGAAATATGTTTGACTTTATCACAAATGTACAGCATCTTCTTAAATTGATGGGGCTAGATGAGGCATGATCACATAGCTTTTATTAAATGTCTCTATTTCATACATATAATACGTTTTTCTTTAATTGAAACTATCAAAGTCCATTGAAACTCGCTGTTTTGAACAATAAAAAAATCCGTCCGTATTGGCCCTATTCTTCTAAATGCCTAAACTACAAACCTTTTGAGTGGAAAGTAAATCGGGAATGATAAATTGCAGCTTCTGCTGGGCCTAAAATATCATGTGTTGAACGTCTTCTGTGCAAAGTGAATGTGGGCTAAAATGAAAGTGTTTTCTTTGTGAGGTACCAGCTATATAGATGACAGGAGAGAACAAGGCAAAGCAGGCACAATTGTCAACCCTGAGACCCAGCCACTGCATGATTGTCACATCTTCAATCACTCTACAGTACCTGAGCTCTGTAACATCTGCTGTGTGATTCTCCAGGTTCAGAGGAGAGGAAGCGAGACAAAATGAGGAGAGAAGGGAAAAGGGAGACGAGAAATGAAGGAAATTGGGAAAAGAGTAGAGCAGTGATAAGCGAAAAGAGGAAGTGACAAATGAATGTTATAAAGGAGATACAACTAAAAGAAGAGTGCAAGAATGAATAATACATGTCCATAAAATAAGAGTTAATCTGAGATAGAATAGCTGTAGGATAGTTTTCTGTTCCAGAGGCTTTCAGATATGACCCCACCCAAAGCCATACAAACATCCACAAACAGATTATAACCCAAGATTGAAGGAAGGACATGCAGATAATCAAGGGACTGGGATTAATAATGAGATCAGTGGGGTGAGGGGGTTGGGGGTGGGATTACAGCTCCCTTTCCAACGTTAACAAACACAATTCCCAGCAGACAGCGAGTGAGCAAAACAAAGCTGCCTTAAGAGGATTGGAGGGCTTGGCCATTGTGACTTAAACTATGCATCGGATTGTCTCGCGTTCAAGGGATTAAGATGACATTGCCAAAATGGAAATGCAGGCATGGATTTTTTCCTCGTGCCTCTATTCATACACACTTATACACAACTACATACTGTTCATAATGGGTCGATTTGAACAGAGTGACTCTTTAAAGCCTCTGGAAAGTTTTTTCTATAACATTTCATAGACACATGAGAGACAGAATGAAGATAGAACAAACTCTCAGATGTCCCTTAACAGCTACCGTGGGAAAGCCCCACCCAGGTTTGAAGCTCAGACACTTTCACTACAAATAGGCCCACAAGCAGTTTTAGCCTCTTCAGAAACATTTAACTGTATGTACAATTGTAGCAACATGATTATTATAGTTTTCCATACACAAAAAGTGAGTATAAGAGAAGTTAGTTTGAGAGGCATTTTAGACAATTAAGTTTGGAAGAACCCTTAAGTGACACTTAAGTGTCCTAAGGCACACTTTAGGACACATAACCGACTGTCTGTACAACACAGACAGACACTTACTTGTGCACACAGACGCATGCACACACCCCCACACACACACACACACACACACACACACACACACACACACACACACACACACAGACACTTACTATGTTCTTGCATGTCACATTAGCATTATCCTAACAAGTTTGTCTGATCCTGTGTTTCTGTATCTCAAGGCAGTGAAATGACACGTTCCATGTATGGTGCCTCAGTGTGTGTGTATGTGTGTGTGAATGTGTTTGTGTCAATACATGCACATGATTTTTCAACCACGCATCTCTGTGTGGAATTCTGTAGGGCTAAAACTAGCCCTGTGTATCCTTCGCCCTAAAACTAGAACAGGAATTGCCCTTACACTTTTCTTGAAGGTATCTACACAAGAGTGACATGACACTGTCATAAACCTGTCGTAAACATAAACAAGTCATAAACGTTTTTGACATTAAGCTTATTTTAGTAAGTGTCATTCAGTTTTTTCATGCCAAGTTATGTCATAACACATGACTGTGTCATGTGGTCATGACAGTGCCTTGTCAATCATATGGAGATACCTTCAAATAAAGTGTCACCCTTGAATGGGGGACTTTTTATATTAAAAAGCTAATTGAAATGCAAGGCTTTCTCATCAGATTCATGAACAGCTATTAAACAGAGAAGAATGAGGGATGTTGAGAATCATTTAGATTAGGAGAAAATGATTTAGGTATGTTTAGCGCCTTGAAGATAAAATGCACCTCAACAAACTTGGAAAAGGTTAAAAAAACAGCTGTTGCTGATTATCTCCTGGTTTAACTCGGCTTCTCTGTGGTGTATTTTCTCCTCCACCTGGGTGAATGGTGATTGCCCGGCATGGCTTGATGTTTCATCTGTAGTCGGGAAAATTGTTCAGCGATCTACAACCCAGTCAAGATTTTTTTCTGTACTCAAAAAGCAAGAATCTATTTTAAAGATTGGAGATGTCAGTCAGTCAGGATCTAATCGTAAATTATGTTCTGTACTTCAGACAGATGAACTGTGATGCAGAGATTCTTTTCTTTTTTTCTCTTTCTCCTTCTCTCTTGTTTTAAATGAAGGAGCTGTCCGAGGTATGAGCCTTGAGCTCCATCAACACTGCCAAAGCATTTTCATTGTACTGTATGGAAGTTCAAACACTGTTTTCTCTGGAGTTGCTAAAGTATTTTTGTTCTCCTGTCAAAAAATCCATTTATACTCCAACATCACTGAGATCGTCCTGCCTGGAACGGAAACGGCAATGAACAGGACCGCAAGGGCCTGCAGAGAGCTCTTAGTTCGGCTGATCCTATACAATAGGCGGGGCTCTTTCCTGCCTTAAGGATATTTACAAGAAAAAGACTAGGAGAATAAATAAAGATGCAAACCACCTGGGTAACAGCCTTCTCTGCCTGGTGAGGTAGCAGATACATCAGGCAGCACTGAGGGGCTGCTAGCCTCAGATCACTGGGATCCTAAATGAGGACTCCATCCAAAACTGAACCTCATTCAATTTTATGGCACAAATACATACGGTTGATGGATTAATTGATTGATTGATTGTTTGATTGATTGAAACATTGACTGCTAAAATTGAATGCCTAACAGCATTTGCATTACTGGCATTATTGTGTGAATATCAGTATATATGCCATATGCTGCATATATGAATGAATGGTAATATATTGTATTGGTATATATTGGTAATGCCTTACCATATACTGGGTGAAACCTCTCTATTCATCTGATCGAGGACCTTCTCCTAATTTGCTTACTGGCCGTGTCTGTGCTGCCTTCCAGTTTTGTTCCGTCTTCCGCTACACGCCTTACCACACCGGGAACTCACAGATTAAATTGTCTCTACTAAAGTACTTTACTGAACAATCAGGTGTTTATTAAGCTAACATCTACTGTCCCTCCCACTCCAAGCATTCCTGCAATTAAACGCCATGCCTTCTCTGTGATGTCCTATTATGTTTTTCCATTTCCAAGATGAATCTCTCGTTGTCCATGGTGTTGTCAAGGGGACATATAGCGGCAGAAATTGGCTGTTTTGGTAAATAGACTGGATGCTTTCGCTGTTTCACTCCCTGCCCGGCTGTCCTAACGCCCAGCGGACCTCGTGGAACCGGCCGCGTAACTTTAGCTGAGAGAGAGAGTAAATAAGTTAAAGTAAATAACCAATATGGCAGCAGGTGGTGAGACTGAATGCACCTCCCAGAGTTTAGACATATTTAAAATGCAAAAGTCCTTTCAAATTTGATTGATCTCTTTGCTCATCATGTGCAGTGCAGAAACAACGTTTGAGACAAATTATAGTTTTTACAACCCTATTGCTGGAAGTTGCCCGCCTATAACCCCCCTGGTTATAGGATTGATAGTTTGACACAAATAGATCGACAATATTAACATAACCTTTTAAATTTGCAGATGAGGGCGCCCGGGTAGCTCATTGGTAGAGCAGGTGCCAATATAGTATACGGCTGCGGCCCTTTCCTGCATGTCATTCCCCCCTCTCTCTCCCCTCTCGCGTCGTCATCTGCCCTGTCAAAATAAAGGCTGAAAATGGCCAAAAATAATATTAAAAAAGAAAGAAATTGCAGATGAAAAGCATTTTTTTTCTTTCTGGGCTTAAGGGTAATTCTACTATTCCTCATCTGGGCAGAGATACCAATGTTTCTTTCTTTGGAAAGTTCTGCACAAGCAGCCAATACTATCACTTTACTATTGTTGTTGCTTTCAACACTCATACGTTAAACCCAACTGCAGACAAATATCGCTGTTACTATGGAATAACCGGCCTCTGCCTTTTTTTTGTTTAGTTAAAATCAGTCTTAGATGAAATATTATGTATGAAGCACAATGTATATATTTTTTTTAATTGGTAAGTTAAATGGGTCACATGTACAAAAAAGATCCTAGAACGAGTGGGGAATGATTAAAACAAAGGAATAAGGAAAAAGCTTTTTCCATTCAGGAATCCAAGGATGAATCTTTGAAGAGAGGTGAGAGGGGAAATTGTGTGTGGGAATATATAGAGACGAGGTTCCTGGTAATGTAGTGATTCTCCCTGTGGTTTTGCCACTAACAAGAACATCTGCATCAGTGAAACAGATGGAGTGAGAAAGAGCTAGCCGAAGGGAAAGGCTGCCTGAGAGGAGAAAACAACCACACTTAGAGAGACTGAGTGCACGGGGGAAAAAGTTAAAAGAACAAAATGCAGTAAGTGGTTTGAAAAGGGGCAGGGAGATTGGGATCTAAACAGTCTTTTCAACTAACAAAGGGCTCTCACATTTGTGAAACCAAATAACCAAATTGTCAGGTACTGTATTGGCACAGAAAAAATAATTCTATTAATTGCACTCACTAATTCATGTAATGTTGTCCTTTTCTCTCCAAGGTGCCAATGTCCAGCGCAGTTCGAAGGACCTGAGTGCCAGCAGAACAAGCACAGTTTCCATGGCAACGGCTATGCCTGGTTTCCTCCCATAATGCCCTGTTTTGAGAGTCACATGTCGCTGGAGTTCATCACGGACGTGGCTGACGGACTCCTGCTGTACAGCGGTCCCTTAGCCCAGCTGCAGGTCTGGGACAATGAGGACTTCATGGCCATAGGTAGGGGACATTTCATGTCCAACACACACGTCTTTACTATAACTGAGATGACATAGATTCAATTTCAACATTACATGTCAAGCTCTGTTACGTGTTCACCTCACAGATTCCTAAAGAATGGTGTGTAGAAAAAACGGAAATACACATAGGTTTAATTACCTGTGTGTGTGTGTGTTAACTTGCCATGACATCAGGATCCAGCAGTGACAGTCATTCTTATACAATTGCACACACACACTTAATGATCTTGACTCACCATGCATTTTGAGGTGTACTACTACAGGCTGTTCTCGTGACCCATATGTACATATAGCGACCAAAAGCACTGAAATTCATATTATATTTATACTGTATAATATGTATTATACAGTACATATTGCACTACAACGACTGCTTCTGTATAAGAACATAAAACACAGAGCTTTCAAGCCAAGGAGGGGACTTCATGTCCCGGGGAAAACACAAGACTTTCACCCAGGAAATTCTAGTTCCTCAGGAGTGTTTGAATCAGCTAGCAACCGCATGGAGCTCTGTAGCCCGCGTCACGTGATCAGCGGTCAGGCCGTTGCCTAGTTTTGTAAGACATCATAAATATTGGTCTGCATACATGTTTTGTAAAATATCATACAGACCCATTCAGCAGAACCCTTTGACTACTGTACGTTGATTCCAATTTGGAAAAAGTTGAAAGATTTGTGCGGTGGACTCACACACACTTCTGCTATTCTCTTCGATGTCTACTTTACATTTTTGTAAGAAAGATCTAGAAATGTGTGTAAACAGAGCTTCGGCAGGTTTACATTTCAACCTAGTTGGTTAGTTTGTTGTTTCTTTTGTTGCTGTGGCAAAATGGTTGAGGTTTGAAGACAATAAAGCTTGTTGTATTGAGGGTGGCTAGACAGGCGAGAATAATAGACAGACTGAAACAGAGAACAAAATGTTTTGTACATCTTGGTAAATTTACTGTTTTAATCTGAGAGACTAACACCTCCTTGTCTCTCTCGCTACTTCTTCTCTAGCGTTGGTCCCCTCTCTTGGGAGGGATGCTGTTGTTTAATCACTGCCAAAGTAATATGTGTGGGAGGTGAGGTCCGCCTGGAGAGCCGTGTGTGTGTGTGTGTGTGTGTGTGTGTGTGTGTGTGCGTGTGCGTGTGTTTGTGTGTGTTATAAGCAGGTTTGCAGTGTAATCCTGAATTATTTATTTGGCTTGGGCTAGTGTCAGAGGGTCTGTGTGCATTTAAAAGCTAGCGTGTGTTATTGGTTCCTAAAGAGTTAATGAGTTTGTGAAGTTAGGGCGATTTGTCACTGTGCAGAGTGTAATTAGAGTCAGGATGTAAGCCTACATATTCAGAGCTCTAATTAACTTGTTTTAAGGTTCACCTACTGTATGTAAAAAAACTCTGCTGGAGCTTAATAAAACTACATTGCATACATAAAACTGTATGGGTGTACAGTATGTATGTAAGTCTTACATAAAATTATTTGTTTAGGAGCCTTTTTGAATATTTGTTGATGGAAGCTGCTGATGCATGATCATTTGCAGCAGGGATCTCTGTGCTAAATGTATCCATAATAATTGTTCCAGTAGCAATAGCCATAATAAACAGGATAATTATGGCTGCAGGGTGTGGGGGTAAGACTAAAAAAAAACATAGCTGTCTCGGTCTCTCTCCTCTGCACTGCTGCAGGCACCTTCCTGCAGGTTTATGTGGAGATCTGGGTGTGTTTTTGTGTGCTTTAGACTCTGACCACGTGAAAAAATCTGAAAGTAATGTATTAGTTCTCTGATTTAAAGGTCCTGTGACATGAACATTTCACTTCATGAGGTTTTTTTAACTTTGATATGAGTTCCCCCAGTCTGCTTATGGCCCCCCAGTGGCTAGAAATGGTGATAGGGGTAAAACACTGAGCCCTGGGTATCCTGCGCTGCCTTGAAAATGAAAGCTCAGATAGGCCGATCTGGAATCTTGCTCCTTATGAGGTCATAAGGGGCAAGGTTACCTCCCCTTTCTCTGCTTTGCCTGCCCAGAGAATGTGACCCAGTCATGAGAGAGAGACAATATTGCTTTCAAACGAGCAAAGTGGTAGTTGGTCAAGGCCACACCCCCAGCCTCCACCTTAAAAACTACAGACTCAGAAATGGCAAATACTAAGGAAAGCTAATTGTAGGACTGGCTCTAGTGGCTGTAATTCTGCACCAAGGCTGACTTTTGGGAAAGAGACTTCAGATACAGTACAGGGGACCACTAAGGTCTATATAAAAGAGACTTCAGAGACAGTATTAGGGGACCACTAAGGTCTATATGAAAGAGACTTCAGAGACAGTATTAGGGGACCACTAAGGTCTATATGAAAGATACTTCAGATACAGTACAGGGGACCACTAAGGTCTATATAAAAGAGACTTCAGAGACAGTATTAGGGGACCACTAAGGTCTATATGAAAGAGACTTCAAAGACAGTATTAGGGGACCTCTAAGGTCTATATGAAAGAGACTTCAAAGACAGTATTAGGGGACCTCTAAGGTCAGTAGAAAACCACCCAAAGAGCACCATGTCATGGGACCTTTAATGCTCTGTTCTTGCTGCCCTGTGCCGTAACACTGCTCCCTATATTCATTCACTCTCTAGTTCAAATGACCCCTGCTGCTTAGAGTGTGATGGATGTTTATAACAAAAAAAAATACTGGAATAATTGTTGATAGAAATTTATGAATATTCCAGTTTGAATAAACCAGAAGAGACCTTCATGAATAAAACATTTCACGAACAACATCTTCTTCATAAAAAAAAGATAATTCTTTTACCGTTAGTGGTTCCTTCAGGCAAGGTTAGCCAAGTATTTGAAAGTTTTTTTCAGGCTGTTAGGTATTATCCACCCACACGACAATGCAAAGGATTTCTCTGCTTGGACACCTAATGCACAAAAGCATTTGATGTGCAAATATTATTGAAAAACATATTCACCAACCGCAGTAAGGGATGAACTTCCATCCCCTCAGATATGGCCTACATCGGATTTCTAATAAAAAAGGATAATATTGGAGCAGTCATATATTGCAATAGCCCACCTATACCATAAACTGTATACCTCATTAATCATACAAAGTACAGATATGATTTTTCAAAGTATAATATATATGTGAGAGAAAGGACAGGGAAGGACAGTTGTGAGTATACTGTACACTGTAATTCAAGTGAGACCAAAATAAATCCGTATGAAGCTTCCATGTATGGTTTCCAAACAACCACTGAGCCTCAATCATCAATGTGATAGTTAAGATATAACAGAAAAAGAACAAAGCTGAAGTGGAAAAGCACAACATTAATGGAATTTATTTTAAAGACATTAAGGTAACACAGAGTTGGTTTCCCTGACCAGAATGTGAACTTGTCCTTTTTACAACAACAAAAACAACTTTTTGATTAAATAGGATTAGTGGGGCACAAAGGTTCACAAAATACTTTCAAGTTAAGAACACAACTTTAAGTATCTACTGCTCACGTTGATGCTCAAAGAACCATTTTGGATTGATGCGTAATAACAAGAAGAATCAGACAAAATGGGGTGAGTCACCCCTAAATCAAACACGCCGTAAACTGATTGCCTAAAGTCTCATCCTGACATGAATGTCTTAATAATACAAAAGCTGGGCTGAAGAGAACAGTATGATGTGAGGGGGGACACACTGCACCCGTGGCATGACTTCCAGTTGAAAGTGCAGTTTCAAAGGGTTTTACAATTATATTTTCAGAAGACAGAAGGTGGGATGGAATGTGGATTTAAAGGGAGCATAGGCAAATGAGAATGTTGTACAACCTGAACTGTTCCTGGTTCCCTAGGCAAGATTTTAGCTGGTGCCCCTTGCATGGCAGCCAATCGTGTTCATTTATCTATTGAAGCAAGACGTTTCTGCATGTATGTATGTATGTATGTGTGTCCGTGTTTGGGGGGGATGGTAACCTGTATGTCACACGCGGACGCCACATGCAGATATGATTACATTCTGAAACGTTCTCTGTCAGGTAAATCAGTAAGTCCGTTGTAGGCTGCACAGTGGAGTTGCAGATTAAGTGGTTTGGGGTCCTGCTGTAAGTCATTTTTCTGTACAATTTGGTTTTGAAGAATTCTACAAGAAGCAATACCACTGTACTGTACTACTGTAATAGTACACTTCAAGACAAAAACTGCACAGCCTCATCTCTTTGAGGCCGTTTTTATTTTAGAAATATAACAACGCACGTTATCATACAAATGTCCAGAGGGCCAAAACATATGTAATATCACCCAAGTGTAATGCTGTACCAAGAGCAGTGTGTGGTAACTCTTTTTTTGAAAATTTAAAGAAATAAAACAGTTCACATAAAAACAGTAACAGTATAAATACAGTAGTAAAGTAAGTAAGTAAACTTCAGAGCAATATGCAGAATAAAGCTAATCCACTAAATAACTCATCAGTTAAAGCAGAGGTGCAGTCAGCAGATTCTATTGGGGCAGTCTCTTGTGCTGCATCCCTGGGAGGGGCTGAGGTGTGGAAGGGGCAGGAGAACCTGGTGCCACAGGTGGCCCAGGATTTACGTGGGTGTAAATAGAATATTTCAAAAAGTACTGCGGAGAGAAAAGAGGAGTACATTTGGCTATTGAGTGTATTTAGTACAAGTATATTACCAATATTTAAATTACACATTAGCTGCAGAGTGCGCCTGGATGATGCTGTGCCTGCAGGCAACCCAGAAAATAGGGACTATATTTAATATGAGCTATGGAATTATGCTGCTGTGTGGCTTCGGGACGCCCCTATGGATGCATTGTGCCCGGGACTGAAATTAAACTGAAAACTGAAAAAACTGGCTGGTAAAAAGTCAGTAACTGGCAAAAAAGTTAACTTCAGGCTCTGGATGGCGCCCTAGAAGTTGCCTGTACTGCCTTTAATAATCATAATAATAATAATAATCTTTATTTTTTGAGCACTTATCAAAAACAAGTTACAAAATGCTTTAACAAGTGTAAAGACAATACTATCCAAGAGACAATAATACAAAAAGACAAAAGCATGAAAACATTGAAAGACTAAAATACAGCTAAATTCAAAATTTGTAAAATACAATAAAATAAAAGGGATAAAGGAAAGTCAAATAAGAGCGGGAAAGGCTCTCCTATAAAAGTATGTTTTAAGAAGCGACTTAAAAGAGTTTACTGACTCAGCTGATCTGATTTCCTTTGCCACGGGCCGACCCTGAACACAGGTGCCTATATGTTTTGCATGCAAGACATAGTGTTCACCTTGTTATTAAGCATTGTTAAAGGAGGCTGCCCCTTGAGCCTGATTATATTTCCCACCACTTCATCCACACATTTCCTCACAGAGACCTTTAGCTTCGTACTGAGATGCTGGTTGGCTTTTCCAAAGCCGCCCACTCATCCGCCCTTTATCTTGCCGCAGGGCAGCTGTACCAAGCCAGCCCTACTGTGTAGACCAGAGAAGGTGGACGACGCACACACACACACACACACACACACACACACATGGAACATAGCTGTGTGCTAAATCCAATCTTCAGCCTCTGGGGGAGAAGAGATTACATGGTTATAACACAGAGCTGGTGTCGTTTGTGTGTGTGTGTGTGTGTGTGTGTGTGAGTGTGTGTGTGTACCTGTATAGCAATACCCATACCTAAACTGACCTCTGGTGTTCCAGTTAAAATCCGAACATTGGATGTTCCCTGAAATCCATTTACTTTCAGCGCTATGTAGATATTGTTTAATACTTTCTAAAGCCTTACATTTCCAAAAAGGCATCTCAGGACAGCCATCTTGATTAACAGCTCAGGGCCAGTTTGTTCCAAGCTAAGCTCTTGTTACACATTTCAATGCATGGAGCTCATCCAAATTCACAGCACAAAAGAGCAGCAGTTCAGAGAACAATATTTCGTTTTATTGAACAATACTGTGCAAATACATTATTAATGAGTGTAGAGTAACCTTAAAGTGAATGTGAAGTGCAACCAATGACACAAACAAATCACAAATGTGCCAGCCTAACTGAGCTGCTTTTGTGTGCATAACTTCTGGTTGCTATAATGTATGTGGAGTCGGCTGTAAAAACAGCATCATTTCAAGATCAAATATGCAACCAACCCATACAGCAAACTGTTTTTGCATTCTAATTTACCTGGTTATTATCATTTGTTTGGCTGTGGACACCATTGTCAACTCCTAATGCTTTGGAAAAGCTAATAGGCATTTACAGCTTATTACAACACAAGCGCAGTTTGTATAAAGCTGTCTCCCCAGCACAAGGCGTAATATTAAATAAATGAACGGCTGTCACTCTGAGTTTTTCTTTTTTTAATTATGTGTCCATAAAAGCCTGGCTGCAGAGCTGGAAGGACAAAACAGACATCCCCCGAACATGTGGCTTGTGTCCAGCTTTTGTCAAGATAAGATTTAGTTGAGGAAAAGCTTTCTCTGGGTATATTTATGGCCCAAAAGTTCCCAGTGCATGCTTCCGTTTTGACATTATGTTTTTTGACAAGTGTCCTAGCCGCCCCACCACCTGTCTGACAGATTCCGACTGGCATTTACTTTGACATTGCCTCTTCCACCTGTCACCACATTAGTGGTGATCTGATCTGTAATATACTTAATGGTACATTTATAGCTCTATTACAATCAGTTAGAATAATTGTGTGGAGGAAAGATTGTCACCTTCCAGTCATGCCAGATTCATCAAACTTATAATTTGACTTTCACCGATGTTTTCTAGTTGAAATTACAAATGGGATATATGGATGTATTGTTCTGTCCTGTGACATTTTGTGCAGAGTATTGCAGTCTAAATAAAGTCAAAACTATATGTTAAATTTACAGCACTAGTCAACTGGAAGTCAGCTATGCTTATGGAAAGCAATCACGGCTTCTGTTCAATTTGAGTTTTTTTTTTAATATTTCGAATTCATTATAGATTTCCCCAAGTTAAACACCTCGCTCCTGCATTTTGTACAAGCTGAAGACGCGCCAGTACAGTTCCAATAACTTCAACCTGTGTGACAGATTAATGTGTTTTCCAAAATTTTAACCAAAAAAAAATGTTACTTCAATGATCTCCATTGTATATTGTATCTCAGGTTGGTCAATTGGTCTTCATAGTGGCCCGGGGGGTTTGATTCTGACCCGAGGCCCCATGCTGCATGTCATCCCCTTTCTCTCCCTCTGTCCTATCAAATCTTAAAATTGTGATATCAAACTATCAAATAAAACCCCACAAATGGTCAAATATAAAAAAAGAATGATAGGGGCATAATATCTTTTCTCCGGGCCCTATCTTGCACCCGGTGCTGCACAAAATCTCCACGCAAGTATTTTTGCTAGTTTAAGACTGACACAGTTGTCAATTTCCCGTCCAGCACCCACGTCGTTTAAATAGAAAATGCACCTGCGTCCATCTGTGTGCCCATGGGCGTGCTGCTCTTACAGGGAGGTGTGTTCAGGTGCCTGCTTGGCGTATTGTTATCTTGAGGCACAGGAGGTGATCAAACCACTGACCAACAAAAAAATGGTCTAAAGTCAGTAACGCAGCATTTAATTGTGATTTTAACAGCACATTAGTAAAATGTGCCCAGGCTCATGGACAGCGTGCTCACACTATGCTTGTTACACACACACACACGCACACACATACACACACACACACAGGGACACGCAGCAGCACACAAAGATGCAAAAGATTATGTATAAAAAAACATTACAATGTGAAATAGTAGTATGACATGATATGATCTGCTCGTGTGCTTTCACTTAGCACACAAGCAGATCCTTTTCTTCTCTTGAAAATCTATCATTCCTGCTCAGCAAATCCTCCATCATAATAGAAATGCTCCAAGGTCCAAACGCGCCTGGCTTTTAAAGGGAATGGGAGATGACACTCTGATGGGTTTATTGTGTGTTACGCGCAAAAAACACCTATGATTTATTAAAGGTCCCATGGCACGAAGATTTCACTAAGAGCTCTTTTAACATTAATATGCCAAAATATGCCATAAAAGAGACTTCAGATACAGTATTAGGGGACCACTAAGGTCTATATAAAAGAGACTTCAGATACAGTATTAGGGGACCACTAAGGTCTATATAAAAGAGACTTCAGATACAGTATTAGGAGACCACTAAGGTCTATATAAAAGACACTTCAGATACAGTATTAGGGGACCACTAAGGTCTATATAAAAGTGACTTCAGATACAGTATTAGGGGACCAAAGAGCACCATGTCATGGGACCTTTAAGCTTTTGAACCATGTGCCTGCTGTGTTCCACGCCGTCGGCTTAGTTGTCAAAATAGGGCCCATCAAGTCTTGCACTTTTGCAAGTTGTCAGATACTAACAGTTCTATCCATACTCCTGGGACCACATGCAATGTAACTGGCTCACTTAGAATGCAGGGCCTGATCAGCAGTGCTGCACTTTGATCTCAGCTGTATTAGTGAGGCTGATTGTCACCGTAATGATTTGTGTCTAGAGCAATCAACAATAAATGACAAACATGGCTGGAAGCATTAGATATGCTCTGAGGTGCTTGATCAAACACACAGGACTACCGTTTCTCTCTCTCATACACACACTCACACACACACATACACACGCACACACACACACACATGCAAACACCACTTGCTAGAGCTTGTTCAATCAATAGACAAATTAACAAGACAAATTAAATTTGTGTAATTACAACTCCTTTGTAAAATGGAAAAAAGTTTTCCCTTAGGGAGTCAGATAAGGATTGGTGTGTGTGTGTGTGTGTGTGTGTGTGCGTGTCTGTGTGTGTTTGTGTGTGTGTGTGTGTGTTTGTGTGTGTTTGTTTGTTTGCTTTATCCACCCTTAAACCAAAAGCAGAATGTTCTCACCCCTTTTATAAAGTTGGATATAAATGGAGAAAAAAAAAAGATCTAGCAAGCAACAGCACACACAAACACACAGATTCACTCTGGCATTGCGTTCAATTTTCTGAACTGTTTTCGTAGCAGTACCCCCCAGCTTAGCACTGCAGCGGCAATAGGAACTGCTGCTGGATGCAGAGATCCAATATGCAACGGCTGCGGGGCCGGCTTTAGCTAGCTGACAGATCGTTTATTCAAGAAGCTCTCTGCTCTGCACTCGCTGCATCGCCTGCTGATTCGTACACAGGCTGACTTCTGTGGGCATTAGTGTGTATGTGACTGCTTGCGTGTGTGGGTGATGGGTGTATTCGGGTAGCAGTGTGATTTGTAATGCTGTTTATGCAGTCCATATGCTCTCTGTTTGACTCTTGGGTATCCCCAGGCGGTCAGAAGGGGAGGGCATTTTTTGTATTCAGGACCCCTCAACTTTGTGGGAGTTCAATATCACTTTCCTTACACTTGAAGCATACACTTTTACTCTCTCTCTCTCTCTGTCTGTCTCCGTCTCTCACTCTTGTCTGTCTCAGAGTAGGAGGTAATGAATTACGTATGAGTAGCAGAAAAGAAGCCTGGTCGTGTGGATGTGCCCTTTAAGAGCAAAGTCTTGTCCTTACCCTTGTACACCAGAAGCATTTAAAAGGCGTGCCAGGCCCCTAAGAAGATGTTGCCATTTGACCTGCCAACCCGCTGCACTCCCAGCTAGGCATTCCAGCTAACTTGCCTTTCTTTTTCTTTTATGCGTCTCTGTTTGTATGTTTCTGTGAAGCTCTTTCACTCAGTTCCATTTTAACTTTACCAAAGCATTTGTCAAAAAATATAATATTGCTAGGTGCATGTTAGTGCTAACTTTACTATTAATATATGCTGGTGTTATTACCAAATAGTTGTAATATGGTTTGCCAATTATGCACAGTAAGAAGGCAGCAATGTTCTGTTAATGACATTTATATTCCCATATTGGAAAGATACAAATGAACTGAGAAATGTTTTATGTTAACTTGGCATGCACTGATCCGACTTTTCTTTTCCGAAACAGATTCCATTACCTAATCTCATTGTGTGTGCCTATTGAATACCGATCTGATGCCACGTCTCCTTTTTCCCCCAAGTCTCTCCCTCAACACTTCCTTTGCGTGAACAAATGCAGTCCTCACAGTGCTGAACTGGTGGTGATACACACTGATCAGAACCAGTGCTGTACTAGCTGTGTGCACAGCTGAGACAGTGTCTGTCAGTTTAATTTCGTTCGTACTCTTTATCTAGTCTTCTGCCACCGAGCTGCGGAGGAGGGTCTGGCTAGTCCACACAACATTCTGGGACGGGAGAAAAAGGAACTCTGCTTTATTGGCATTGGCACCCAATAGTCTTGGGTGGTGCTAGGCACCGGACAGAGCCACGGTGCCACTGCAAAATAGCCTTGGGAAGGAACTTGTTTTGGTGGAATATGTGTACGTTCAAAAGTAGTTTTAGTTGTCAACAGAAAACTCAGATTGGACAGATAGTCTAGTTAGCTGTTAGATCTGAGGACCAGGTAACCATAGTCCTCATGAATCAGTTCAGAATGTCAACACAAAGAAAACGGAAGGTAACGGACATCCGGCCAAAAAGGAAGAAATACTTGGAATATCCTTCAGCGTCATTGTGGACATAGACTACTCTTTATCTAACTATTGTACCACACAAACCAAAAGTGGCCTGTCCAACTATTGTTACAGAGCTTTATATGTCAAAATAGAAATAGAACAGAGAGATAGCACCATTCATGTATTTGTACTTTATAAATATGTATATGACATACACAAAAAAACTATGCAACACACTAAAACACGTGAATTTAAAAAAAAAGCATAATTGGGGATCTTTAACAATTGTATTGATAACTGATATTCATTTGATCAGAACGTGAAGGTTTGATCCCTCTAGCTTTCAGTCTCACATCCCATAGTTTCTGGATAACATAAAGACAGCACTTGGCGAAAACGTGATGTTTCATTTTAGATTTTTTGGAGGTTCATGTTGGAAACAAAACAATTTACACAGCTTTAATTGTTCCAAGCTTGTTAAGGTCATTAACACAAGTAATATAAAGAGGAATAAATCAAAGAAACTTGATTCTCACTCAACTTTGATGGACTGCAGCATATCCTCATCTCCCATTCTTTCTTTCTTTGCTTCCTCCATCTGCTTTCTAGTTATTCTCTCTTTGATCCGTCCTTGTGTTCTTCTCTACTCATCACCGTCTGTTTCTCCCTTTTGTTTTGTCTGGAGTGTTCATTTCTCATTTATTTACCTCACAGTCCATCATCCCACCTGTCATCTACCATCTCAAAATGTGGCCTTAATCCCAGCGTTGTGTTCAATCTTTACTCTGTAACTCTCCACTTTGTCTTTTCCCTCTCTCATCCCTGCCCTTTTCTTTTTTTTTTACCCAGCCTTACTTTTGACTCATACAG
>NC_048407.1:2882111-2882479 GCF_013103735.1 Etheostoma cragini
CCCCCCCCCCCCCGTCTCCTTCCGAGACCTCTGAAGTCTGTCTTTATCGCTTGGGAAAATGTCACGGCAATCTCAACAAAAAGGCTCCTTAGCCGTGCCAGACCATCGCTTGGTCAATCAACCTTTTAACTGACTTTGGCTGTGTGAATGTGAATGTGAGCTTTTCTACACATGTCCACATCAAGCGTACACATGTCGGTCCATTTGCCGTGTGTACAATGATCTGTTAAAAGGTCCTTTTTGTTAGACTTAAGCACGCGTCTCTTCGTGGCGCTGAGTTTACTGCTAGCTCCAACATACAGTGGGTACGGAAAGTATTCAGACCCCTTTAAATTTTTCACTCTTTGTTTCATTGCAGCCATTTTCCA
>NC_048407.1:2882579-2904290 GCF_013103735.1 Etheostoma cragini
TTTGGAAAAAGGCTGCAATGAAACAAAGAGTGAAAAATTTAAAGGGGTCTGAATACTTTCCGTACCCACTGTATCTGCGGGTGTGAAGAGAGGGTCTGGAGTGGTACAATGGGGTTCAAGAAAGAGGGAAAGTCCCCTTAGTGGGCTGCCTGAATGTGAATTGAAAGACTTAGATGTGCGAGATAAGAAAGAAAAAAAAGGGCGAGGGGGTCAGACGGGACAGTAAATGAGAGTAGGGAAAGAATGAGCTTGCCGAGATGTGGGGAGGGCATTGTGGAATGTGAAGACGACAAAGTAAAAGTTAAACAAAGGAGGATTGAACTGATATATTGAATTTACTCTGTTGGGTTTGGTCAATTGTCTGGCCCCGACCAATATATTAAAATGAATTGGATCATTCTTGAAGTACAGCAGCAACTTATCGTGCAGCTGGAGCGGGCTACATCAATGTGCAGGTAACAGGGGGGATTCAGATCACATCACGGTTCTAGGGTCACAGTTTTCGATCTGTACGGTTCTTGTTATTTTTTCCTTTAATCTTTAACACTCTAGAAACATACTTCAGCATATGATATATAGCTTAATTATCCACAATGTAGTATACAGTATTAAAACTAGTTATATCATGCAATCATGCACAAACTGATTTTGACTTGACTTTGAACCCATTATTGGGACCGTCTCTAAAGAAAGCTAGGGCAGATGTTGATACAAAAAGAGCGAAGACAATGATGATTTCAACAATCTTTTCATTTAGAAACTTATGTGCCTTTTTTAGCACACGAAGATTGAAATATTACAGAATATCAATTCAAATAACTTGCATTTATCAAACTGCCAACTTCAATGTAGCTCTTACAAAAATTGTATCCTTTAAAAGAGAAAGAGAGGAAGTCTTAAAGCTTCGTCTTTTGAGTAATTTAGAAGTTGCATTTTTTGTAAAGTTCTTTTAAAAATATAAAAGGAAACTTGTTTAGGGGAGAATACAATAACTCTAGGCTGAGTATTCCAAGTAACCTTACCAATAAAGGCTCAGGATATTGGAGATTTTGGTTTATTATTGTGAAAATGGCTGGTGTATTTAGGACAAAAAAATAATAATTTATTGAATGAATCAAATTTGAACATGTCTGTCAGTGGCTTTTTGATCTTTACATTGTTAGTCAATTTTCTGTCCTGGGCTGAGACACGTTCATACGGTTTGATAGAAAATGTTTTGGACTCAATTTAGGTCATCCTGTACGTCTCAACTTCACAACCACCGTGTGTGTGTGTGTCCCGCAGAACTGACAGGATTGAAACAGCAGAACATTTCAGCGACGAGTGAAAAATTGTTGTACAGCATACATTCATGTTATAATGTATACAGGCTGGCAGGACGATCTGACATGTTTAGCTCGGTCTTTCAATTTATGTTTTTTAGGTAACACACCTGAACGCCTCTTCCTTCTCACAAACGGGAAACACTAGTGATGGCCTAATGAAACTTCGTGAACAAGTGTCTTTATAGCGCCATCTAGTGGACCTTAGATAATAAAGACATTGGTTCATGAAGCTGTCATGTCCAGGCTACAAGCGGCTGAAATGGGTTTCCTCAGGAGGGGAGCTGGCGTCTCCCTTAGAGATCGGGTGAAACGCACAGTCATCCAAGACGAGCTTGGCGTAGTTTGGATGGTTTTTAATGAACCGTGCCACCCCCTAGAAAAGTTGAGAGAATAAGAGAGGCTAGAAAAAACTTGCACTCACTGTGGCTTGAAAAATGGCTTATTTTTTTTTCTTTTTACTTATATGAGAGAGAGTATGTGGCCCTCATCATAAATGCACATCGCAGCCTTGACATGGCAATTAGAGAAGATCCGCATCTCATGTACTCAACACAACCTCATTTCTGCTAGCTCAAGGTGAAGATTCAATTTAGGACATCATGTATGAAGGGGATGATTACATTATTGCAGCCAAACATTCCGGATCGATGCAATTAAATGTGTGATGGAACACAGTTATTTCAAAAAGAAACTGTTGAAAAGATAAAAAAAAAAGGTTTTGCGAAATATTTGAAAGCAGCACAATGTAAAAAATGTCAGTTACATTGAAAAAGGGTTAATGAAAGAGTGAAGCAAGGCAGGAGGTAAAAGAGACAGACGAGAGATGAAAGAGCGCTGATAGACGGACTGACATCTGCAAGAGACGCAGCGAGAGGGATGACGAAAGCTCGGCTGAAGTCAGACACACAGCGGAGGGAAGAGCGGTGAGAAGCCAATCCCAACATTTTACAGACTCAAGCATGAAGACGACTGTCACAGTGCGGGAGTTTATTTCAATCAGGAGAGACTTTGTTGCAGATATGCAGATTTATGCATTATAGAAAATGTACAGTCTTTGGAGATTAGAGTCCATTGTTGTGAAATGATAATGCGGTATAAAGCCAAAAGATAATCCCTGGATGGGGTCTAGACGCTGACGGTCAAACCAAATCAAGGAGTCAGGTTGAACACAACCCACAGACTGTATATACCGTATGTATACTCTTTGCCTGAAATGAAAACTGAGCAGCAGAGAGAGAAAGATTTAAAACAAGGATGTCATGCTGTGATTGGCTCGTGAAATTCATGGCTGCTTCTGATTGATTAAAATAAAAGTGAACACTTCTAACAGCGGTTCAGTTCAGAAGAGAGAGAAAAGTGGTCGAGTGTTGAAGTCTTCCTGTAAAAATGTACTGTAAGCACATACTGTAAGTGCTTTAGTTTGCAAGACTAGGAGTTAACCAAGTAAGTAATTAAAATGAAACATAACTTTGCTCTCAGGTGAGAACCTTGTACGTCCAAACTTGTTTTTAAGGAAATTAGATTAAAAAAATGTAATGAGCTATTTACTTCAGACACAGTCAAATAAAATCCAGTCACTGTTTAAATAGTTGTAGAAGCCTACAGACAGACGTAAAGAGTGAACAACTGAATGGATTAATGGAAAGAAAGAAGAAAGACGAAATATTGAGATACAAGGTTTCTGCCCAACAGCAACAATTAGTAGAAATGCTTTATTAGAAACAGCAGTGGGTTCACGTAGTGGGTGTGCTTGGTGTGTGGGAGTGTAGATCCAGGCTTGCACCGGGGAAAATTAAGAACAATGAACCATTGGACATGAACAGTGACGGCCTATTATTATTTTTAATTGAATACAGCCAACAGAGACACAGCCAACAGAGACATACCGCAGTCTTGACATAAGCCATAATTCCAAAACAACATCATTATAACATGTTTTTTGGAAAGTCGCTGAAGTCACAGTTGCTTTTTTTCCACATTTCCTAAACACATAACTTTATTTGGCTCAGAGTTTGCCCATAAGTTCATTTTTTTCACTTTTATTTTTTGTCTTCACTGCCACAGGAAATTCAGTGTGAACTAATAAAAAGGTGGAGCAATGGTCAGTGGATAGTCATGTTAGGAAAGACTCCCACAGTAAAATGAGGGACTACATTGGTCAAGGCAGCTTCTGACTGTCAGATGGGCAATAACAGGCAGAAAATGAAGATTACAAGTTGTTTTATCCTTTTGACTTCATAAGTATAGACCCATGAGTGTGATCCGAGAGTCTCTAAATACAAGCATGATGTAAAAGCTCTCAATATGTAGAGACAAATAGATGCTTAGTTTCTGCATGCACTTTGGAAGTTCAGCATGCGAGATGATGAATTGCCATGCTGGTTGGTAGGCATGCCTTCCCATAACTCCGTGTATATGGCGCCGAGCACACAAGCAGTCTTAACCACTTCATTAACTTTTAATTTCCCATTTGAGCAAGTCCGAAAGTAGAATGTTGTAACTTTTGTCTGTTTGTTGACTGCCATGAGATGTGAAGAAAAAAGAACATTACGACATCTGCGCAATAATCCTCATTAAGCTAATAAACAGAGATGATATCTGGCAAGTTATATACCACTCTGTGAGCGTGTGAACTCTATAATATGACACGTTATGCATTACTTAATTATTTGGCATGCATCAGAATCAGAATCAGAAATACTTTATTGATCCCCGAAGGGAAAATCTATGTTACTGTTGCACGAAGTATATAAATATCAGAGTAGAAATAAAAATAAATAAATATAAGGAGTGTGGATTGCACGGGCTTTACATAGTTAAAGGAACTTTTATCATACAGTATTTACATAATTAAGGAGTTGTAATGTGAACAGTAATAATGAATGAATCAGTCAGTTATGATGGTTTAATACTGTTTTAGGCTGTATATACAGGGCTACATTTTGTTTTTTAAGTGAAGTTTTGAGCCAAAAGTGATGCACACACGTGTTTTTAGCTTCAGTAGAAGAACTAGTCTGCGTTCAAACCGCATATTTGATGAACATTCTCCAGAACTGGGCAGGAGGCAACATGTATACTCCGCCCTTTGCTAGTTTTTGCCAAGGTAACATTAGTAGCTCTCGGAGAATGCAACGTCATGACCGATTAGACCCAATCAGGTGGCGAAACAGTGTTGGTGTTGCGTAAGGTCTCCGTTTCCGGCCGTTGAGACTGCAACACAACCCCCCCCCCCCCCCCCCCCCCCCCCCCCCCCCCCCCCCCCCCCCCCCCCCCCCCCCCCCCCCCCCCCCCCCGTCTCCCACAGAACGGGTAAGAAGTATTCTCTCAAGTTTAGGGGCTCGTGTGAATACAAGGTGGAAGCGTAGCAAAAAAATATTTTTAAATCAAAACCTAGCATTGTAAATGTAGCCTTAGAATTAGAGACTTGAATACAAGCACCGAATTTTGTCTGTCAATAGCATAAACCAAAACTCTTGACAAAAACTCAATATTTCTTAAATGTGATGATTTCAAAGTAACCTCACCGCCTCACTAATCCTCCCTGTCTCTTTCTTTCTCTCCATGTAGAGCTAATAGATGGGACCCCCACCTTGAAAATCAACCATGGCTCTGGCACAGTGGTGCTACAGTTGCCAGGCAACGTGAACGTGGCAGACAGGCGGTGGCATCGGCTGGATGTCCGCAGCAACAGCAAGGTTCGTCGCTTTACCCATTTAACACCAACCACCATTGATGTAGCCATTTAGCAAATAAGCTCTCGGTGTATTCACACGGAGCAACACTGGCAGATGAAAAACATGTTTTTTTTCTTTCAGTTTTCATCACTAAGATCAAGAAATGTTTTCCTGCATTACACTTTTTCAAATGGAAATTAAATGGCTAGCAATTTAAAAACAAGTTCCATTCATATGAACAGTTTAATGTACCTTTTCATAAGCATAAACTAAGACGTGCCGCTTACTTATCCAAGGAAAGATTTTAAAGGTTGCGACTGTTTATATACCTTGCGATTGCGTGTAGGCACAAATGTCCCGTTAAAGTAGGGCACACACCACTAACACAGCGTGGCTGTGGTGCTGAACTTCACCTGCGCTGGTTATATGAACACAGAGATCCAACCACATCTCTGGCCTCATGCATCAAGTCATCAGTGTGGCCACGGGTCCTTAAAAAGTCTTAAAAAGTCTTAAATCACGTTTCCTAAAATTAAGGCCTTAAAAAGCATTAAATTGTCTTAAATTCAGATTGGATAGGTCTTTAATATGTTTGTGTCATGTCACGGCGAAAATGCAGGCAATCTGTTGTCAAATATTTTTTTCCGGTAGGTTTTGCGCTGCGTTGTCGCGGTAACATAAGCCCAGAAGCGAACTGCGTTATGTGTCGGAAGATTTTCAAACTTGGTATAATGGGGATCATGCGGTGGAATCGCACATACAAAGCAAAAAACACAGAGACTACGTAAAGGCACGCCAGCAACCCGCCATCACTAGTTTCTTCTCCACCGCTAGCAACAATGTCAACGCTACAACGCTAGATTTTACGATGGGAAATCAACAGCCAACAATGCCAGCTGACCTACAAGCAGTTTGTGGCTCTAAGCCAACACTCCGAGAAGAGGTGATGGGGGGGCGGAGGACCGTGACAAGACACAATTCATACAGGTCAAATGACGGGACTGAAGAAGTGTTCCAAGCAATGCTTCCAGATTCGAGGCTTGTACAGTCATTTACCTCTGGAAAAGACAAGATAAGATATGTGGCTAAATTTGGATTGGCGCCATATATCAAAAAATAGCTCATCACAGAAGTCTAAAAATACGGTGCGTTTGTAATTATGTTCGACGAGACACTGAACCAGAAAACCAAAAGCAAACCACTGGATTTGCATGCACGTGTATCATTATAAATTGGTAGGACACTCTTTTGAGAAGGCTTTCTCAAGTGCAAAGTCACTGTTTTGTTTAATATAGAATGTGAATTGTTTTACAAGTATATTCACAAAAGCTTAGGAGTAGACATCAGAACTTGAACAAAAATTGGTCACATGGAGACCTGAAAACACACATATAGACACACACACACACACACACACACACACACACACACACACACACACACACACACACACACACACTCCCACACCGCAAAACACTCATACACACTGCTGTCTACTCTCTCCATGCTGGGTCCTCCACAAACTGCAATCCATCCATCTGAGTCTCTCTCTCTCTCTCTGTCTTTTAGGCACACAAATCATTTAAGAGTCTTTGCATTTTAAAAGCAGCTGGAATTGGCATTTAATTATTTTTTTTGTTCAAAAGGAACAGTGTTTTGTATTATTTATTTAATATTCACTTGATGTTATTTCACTTGATGTTATAACATTCAAGGGACCCAAATGTTCTGGAAATATTGTAATAATATAATTTAGGACAGCAGTTACATTTTTGTGTTATGCTTTCACATTACACACATTAAGGCAATGTTCTTAAACTCAACCGATTATTGTCATTTTACCATACTGTTAATTTTGTGTTTACTTGGAAAGATTACTGTATATTTCCACTTTGTATTTCCATCGTAAGTTTGGTCTTAAGTTGTCTTTGGACTGAGAAGTTGTCCGTGTTCAAATTCTTTGGCTAAGTCCTGGATCTTCACAATCCTACCTACCTAATTCTGAGGCAAACCTTCCATTCAAGAGAAAATAATATGGTCACAATTTCAACTGCCTTTGTCTTTCACTTTCCCTTTTAGCCTAGTTTGTTTGATTTCCTGCTTTTCTTTGGTAAGCATGCCCCAGTATCAGTAATCAGATAACATTACAATATAATTAGGCCTATATAAAGAAATCTCCTGCTACCTTTAACCTGGCTGGATACAATTAGACTCCGAAGGTGTGCTCTGTACTGCCATCTACCTGCCATAAATAATTGTGTGACTTTTTGGGAAAAATCTTACCCGCACAGAGGCAATAATAAACACTATATAAAAGTAGCGTTATTGGGCGCCCCTGACAGCTCAGTTGGTAGAGTGGGCGCCCGTATATATTACTCCTCAACGCAGAGGGACGGGGTTTGACTCCAAGCTGCGTCCCTTTGCTGCATGTCATTTCCCCCCGCTCTCTCCCCTTTAATTTCTTCATCTGTCCTGTCAATAAACTCCTAAAATGCCCAAGAAATAATCCTTTTTTTTCACTCTTAGTCCCGTTTGCTGTTAGAGGTCATTTATGATCATCAGATCAGAAAATTACACAGGTTTAGAAACATAAAAAAAAAAACTGTTTGATTGTTTCAACAATGAACAGTATGTCATATTGTCAAACTAAATGTTGTTTGAGTAATTACGTTATTAGTGATTAGTGACATTGTTGTGAACAATTAACATCATATTTCTATCCATTGTAGCCTTAACGCTGAGGTTCCAAAATTATTTCCTCCCACGGATTTTAAATGTCACCCATTGAGAGACTATTTGATGGGATTATTAGGGACCCAAATGGGGAAGATGTTAGTTGGTGATTTAGTATTGCAGAACTGTCTGCACCGCAAAGTACAAAGGGAGACAATAGCGGTGTGAGATGAATTATTGCAATGGCCCTCCTTTGACGTTCTCTACTACGGCTCATTTCAAGTGAATTAAATTAGAGTGAAATTACGCCAACCTACATATGACTGAGGACCGCCTGGAGCTCTTTAGCTCCAAGGACACACACACATAACCACAGCATTATAATTCTTTCACCTCTTAAAAATCAGGAAGACGGCCACTGATACTATTTATTAGTCTTTGATGTAACCGAGCCTCAAAGTCCCACTTCAAGCTTAGGACACTTTAAAGCAGTTGGACTGGCTGAACCTTGATCAGAGGAAAACAATTATAACTAATCGTAACATTGCCTGTTCTATCTCCACAACGCTGTTATGGAAGGTCTGGCAACCAACACAATACAACAATGCGAGCTGTTGAATCACCTGGATACATGGTAATTTGCTTTTAATTTGCGCATAGTTTGATTTTACCAGTGTATCTCCGTGTGTACTTTGTCTACAGCAATCCCACCAATTGGTCCCAACACGTCCCACTTAGAGAGTAAATGCCGTAAACATATTCTTTGTAAATTGCTACAGTCATTCCCCGAAATAACCAAACACACCTGCCTTGTTGTACGATCCAAATCTTTTGCAATACTTGGCATTTTCAGCTTGTAGCTTGCTAGCTTCAAGGTTGTTGTTGTTTCCCGAAGCGAATGGAGTTTGAGAACGGCAACACACGGAGAGCAGAAGGTGAGGAGAAATTATCCTGGAAATGAACTTCTATTGATCCACACATCATAACATAGATAAGGCCCACCACATTAAAAGCCCAGGACTGAGTATGAATTTTGGAAAAATAAAAGCCTTTTTCTCTGTTCAGCACCATCAAAAGCTTCTTCAAAAACCAAAAACTGAACAATCACATACATGATACACTTGAATTTGCTACATGTAGCTGGTCACTATTATTGTGCAAGTTAACCATTTTAATAATACCTGCTAGTTGGCCACTGAAATGTGAATGAAATTTTGTCCTTTACCAAACTGTTCAATGCACACAATCCACACAATTATTTTGACGGAACGGCATCTGTTTTATTTATCTTGTTTTATTCATTTTATTTCCCATGTAAAGGAAAAAACAGCCTAACTTTAACACATGCATAAACACAGAGTACACGTGTGCTCGGTATTGAGAATGAGGCCAGCCAAACGGATGCATGAATGCACCAAGACTTAAGGTAATACAACAGCTTTATCCTGAATTGCATGAATGCAATAATTCATTGAGACTCGTGTTATTACAACGGGGATTATTCTGCATCACAACTTTATTATTCTAAATCACATGGGACTCCGTTTATATGTCCCAGCAGCAGCTTATCCAACCTGGTTGTGCGACCTGATTGGATAAGCTGCCGAAGGACAGGCCTTCCGATTTACTCTATGATTCAGCAGCTGAGAATCTAGCCATGAGCAGTGTTTTTATAAAGTATATTTATTAAGTTTTTTTCTGAAACTGTCGCTGTACACTACATAAACAACATAAAACGATGCCAAATGAAACTGAACATACCTCTGAAACTGTGGTCTTGAGACCTCTAGAGAACTGAATAATGTTAGTCTATACAGTATGTATGTTTAATCCAGAAAACAACCATTATTTATGTAAAATCAATCAACCTAATTATTGCTATTGAGCAATCACCTCATGGGTAATGGGTTAGTGAATTATGTGAAAAATGTATTTGAGTTCTGAATTTTTAAAAAAACGTCATAATTGTAAGTTTTTGGTTGTTGTTTTTTAATGTCAAACTCCTAATTCTCTTCTATAGTTAATTCTATGGTTCTATTGTCATTTTGATGTGATAAATTATACAGTTTAGTCATCGTCAGGAATCTCCCCCCACTCTGACTGCTGGTTCAGGGTCTATAAATAAGTCGCTTCCTCAGTTGTACCCCACCGTGTTACATCGGCGACTGTATAGTCCTGCATGATTAATTGTTATAAAACCGCAATCTCAATTCACCCCAGTTCTCGATTTAATTTTTAAATAACTCTTTTTTTTTCATTCTTTTTTATGACTTTGATTCTCATTTAATTTTACAAGCCGACTGCATCACAAAAGCTACTTTCTGCTGGGAGTTTCAAACATAGACTGTTTAAAAAAGGTTTTTAAAGCGCTGCAATGCTCTCCCTTCTCTACATTAAAGCCTCTCTGTTCTATGTTGTTCCAGACTTGTGGTGATGCAAAATGTCCTAGAGGTGCCAAAAACACTTTATTTTCATGTCCCCTTGACTGCCTTCCATCTATATCATTGAGCAATTTTCTTTATAAGAACGTTTTTTGCTTCATGTAAAACCATTCACTCTTTATCACTGTCACAGGACTGCTCTCTATCTACTGGTTCTCTTCAGTTTAATACGTTTTAGTCTGCTTTCCTTCTTCCTCTTTTACTCCAGTAACATTTTTGTGAATACAGCCTGCACAAAACTGGTGCAGAAGACGCAGAGTAATTTGGGGACGTTTAATATGCTAATGATCAAATCTTGTGAATGTACCCCCTACTCATTAAAAGGTGGTGTTTTCATCAGGTTGAAGGGAACAAGTTATAATATGTTTGTGCAGTTATGAGAGTTTGACTAATCTGACTTGGAACACCATGAATAAACCTCACAGAGGAAAGGAAGCAAGATTAAGGATAAGAATACAAGAAAGTTTTTTTAATGTTTATTAATCATGTCTATGAAGTAGAGGGTTGTGGGTCAAGATTTTGTAATACCCGCACTGACTCTGTCCATTATGAGAGCCTATATCTGCAACGCAGTTCCCGCAAAAATATGCATTATTCAACCTCCCAAACCCGACTCAACCAGCAAACTTTCATCTTTACGCAATGTAGTAGCACAATTGTCAGGACTTTTGTTTCAGAATCTTTCTGGAAGTTATCAATAACTTACTCGGAGCGCTGCTTTCTCACATTTTGACCCCCCTTGCCAGACCAACTGATGTTATCTTATAAGCATACCAGACCTACCATTGCATTATCCAAAGTTTGAAGACTGACTTTAGTGTTCCAAAGCTGGTACAGGTTTTATGTCAATGTCCTCCACTAATTTTAAATATCTGACATATACTGAATATTGCAGCTTCTGCTGTTTGGCCACATAATCATGTATGAAAAGCACATATAAAAGCTTTTATCAAATCAATTCAAAAATGCTGTGTTAACACAGGACTAATGGCTTGAACTGTGTGCTAATACACAGGATGATGTTATTCTCCAGAGTAATTGTGATGCCTTTGGTACCAATTATTATAATCTTTTTTTAGGAAGTGTCAGGTAAGCTTTCAGATGGACCAAATTCCCATCCCAACAAGCATTTGCAGGCCTTTAAAGAACTACATACTGTTATAATACTACCTTATGAGAGGGCCTACTGTCAGCTGTAATGTACTGGATGTCAATTTCCAAAGATTAGATGAATATGTGTGATCGATTCTTTCATGCTTTAATGTTACCCGTTTTTCTAGCACAGTTGTGACTATGTATGTAAGGATGGACAGCTGTTTAGAAATAGGTTGTCATGGCTTTTGCTTAACCACATCATTCCTTTTTACTTAAATACACCAATGGCGTGCTTATTGGAACATGCTGGTTTAAGATGAAGTCTATTTTTTTTGTGTGCTTTACCAGGAAACGAAGCAGCTAGCAGCTGCATGACATGAACTAATGTATGAAATGTGAGTCAGAGAGGCAGCTCCCAATAGTGATAATGGAAAAAAAAAGCACTTGACAACCACGGGGGGTAGACTCATTATAATAACTCAGAAAGGCTCTTTATTAAAGCATGATGTTTTGCTGGAAAAATGAGTTCTACAGCATTAGGGCTGTGTGATATGTGGAAAATATGCAACTTTGAATATGGCAATAGATAAACGTTATTTATTAATATTTAATATTAAAAATGCACTCAGTTTTACCTTTGTTCTGCTTTCAGTATACTACAAAAAAATTAAAATTACATGTTGAATGAAAAGGAAATTATCTCCAACATTGTTTTATTGAACACATTAAACACCAAACTGAACACAGGCACGGTTAAAAAAAATAAAAGTTCAAGTGCAGTTTTCCACTGGTACTCTTTTTCAACTAACTTATCAATCACTGAGTGTCTTACGCGATGGGTTACAGTCTTCTGTGATGTGTTAAAGCCTTTTGCGATGTGTTTATTGCACAACTTGATATTGCAATGACAATAACTGATTTATAGTGCAGCCTCTGTAAAGCGTGTCCGTGTTTGTGTGTGCTCTTCAGGAAGTGCGTTTCACCTTGGATCGCTGTTCAGGGGCGGCAGTGATGGAAACAGAAGGACTAGGCAGCTGGTTGACCACCGAGGACCACTCCTCCTGCGAAGTGTTGGGCGTTACACCCAACACTGACAGGTACACACACACAAACACACACAGATCCGCCTCTATTTGTGACGTTTTAAGTGTGGGGATACAAAGTGGACAGTATATCATGTTATTTCATGGATTTTGATGTTTTTTTTAATTTAAAATATTACACTCATTATTTGGACAACGATATGGTTAAACAGTATGATGGCCTTTGTGTTAAAGTCTGCCATACAGTTTTATATGGTAAGGGATTGATATGAGACAATTTCAAATACACAGTCAGTTACATCACTTAAACAACTAAAATATGATTTTTATCTTACATTTAAATGAAATCTTTTTGTGTCAATAAACAAATAAAAATAGAACTTCAGTTGTGCACGTTGCAAATGTTTTGCATTAGTTAACTTAAAAAGGTCCATGATGACCTTCAAATTTCAAAATAAAGGCATCTTAAAGGTGATTTGTATCAATGTTTTCACTTTGCATCAATGCTATTTGATCGTTGATCATTAAATACATCATTGCATGAAAGGTCAAAAGTCTTGCATTTATTATTCTAAAAATAAGTCCTCTAAAATTTTGAATTTCTTTGACAAATTATTAAAATGTCTTTTACTTTGGCCTTACATTTTTTCTTGTCCTTTTGTAGGATAAAGGCCTTAACGTCATGAATATATATTGTGTGGCTAACGTTTAAATTAACGTTATTTTGAATTTTTAGTTTCATAACAACTGAGCACTAAATGTGACAACTATTTCATTCATTTTTTGTTACAAACACAAAAATGTTCTATTAAATTCAGGTAAAATTACTTTTCTCCGCCTTAATTTCCACACTGATTTACCATTATATGGCCGTAGAGTTAAATAAATTTGATCCTAGGTGTTTTTCAAAAAGTCTCAAAAAGTCTGCCCTGTGTTAAATTCCAATGTGTCGGAGGAACCAAATGATTGAATGGCAATGCATGTAGTATGTGTTCTATGAGCCCTGAGTGGAAGTATTGCCTGTTTATATATATGTGTGTGTGTGTGTGTCCATGCCTGTGTGTGTTTTAGGCACCTGAACATGAGCCAGGTGCTCCAGCTTGGCGGTGTGAACGAGGACATCCCCTACATCTACCCTCAGCTTCAGCACAAACACTTCACAGGCTGCATCCGCAACCTCATCGTGGACAGCAAGGTAACACACACACACACACACACACACACAAGGTACACACATACCAATAAGTGCACAGCCGTTTTAGTACCCCAGCACACAAGCAGACCCAAACTCACGCCTGCACTCTAGCTGATAAATGGATTAAATAACACATTTCAACATTCACAGTACCCTTGTGCCATATAAGAGCTGTTCTTTTTTTTTTTTTTAAACTGTAAGCTCAAAGCACTTTCAAATACTACACACGTGCCCTCCAATGGTGGAATGGAATATAAACCGTTTCTCTCCTGCCTAAATCTGACTTCAAGTCAAGACTTTCATGTAACATTCCACTGCTCTGTTGGAGTTAAAAAGTCAAGGACTCCATGATCAACCATGTCAATCCGGACCAACCCCAAGAAAAGCCTAATCATTTGTTTATGAACACAGGCCTCAGATACGGTAGCCCTTTGTGAACAATTTTGGTTCTATAATTTTTTGCTTTGCATTAAATAAACCTATGAATAACTGAGGAAATGTTCCCCCTGCCTATTGTGTCATGCCTGATTTAACTGGTATTTAGACGTAAACATCCTTTCCAACTGATGCTGACAGGGTAAAATGCTATTTATATTTTTGGTGGGTTTGGCTGTTTCATGTTATACAAATAGGATCTTACTTAGTTCTCTTAGTTCTTTCTGTAGGAATATAATGTTGGTGGACCCTAATAATAATCTGAGCCTGGCGGTTGTAAAACAAGCACGTTTAGTGGCATAAAATTGAAATTGCGCAGTTGCCCATTGGACTGCCAAATGCAGCAGTCTTGCTGAATACTTGACAAATTCCAAAAACTGTTGTTCTCGTCAGTCTCTTAGAGACAAAAACATTGAAAAAGATGTCTAGGTTGAAAACTATCAAAATTACCCTTTAGGCTTACTGCTCAAAGTAGGTAATGTGTAAATTGTCGCTCTTTTAGAAGCAATAATAAATTTGTTACTCTGTGCCAGTGATAATGTCTCGCTCTGTGAGACTTTCTCTCTCACTGTGTGGTATGATGTATGCTAGTGATTTAGACTTAAAGGTGCTCTAAGCAATGTCACGCATGTTTTAGGCTAGAACATTTGTGGTCACATACAGCAAAAATCTCCTCACAATCCGCTAGCTGCCTGTCCCCTGATCACACTGTAAAACATCTCACTATGAGTAAACTGTGCCCACCTGCACCACAAAGCATACACGAACAGTCTTCCAGCGTTCCAGCCAATAACCAACAAGAAGGATTTGTGGGTGGGGGTGGGGGGTTAGTGTGCGGAAGCATAGAAGAGGTTGGGAAAGGATGAGGAGGAGGGAGGGGCAAGCTAGTCTCGTTTTGTTTGAAAATACTTGGAACGTCTACAAGAAGTAACGTCACCCGACATCGCTTAGAGCACCTTTAAGTTCCAACTGGTGTGAAGTGTGCTCTGCGTTCAGCAATGCTTGCGATCTGATGATGAAAGCATTTTTACATTCTCTATGCACAGAATGTGAGAAAGAGGGGGGCAAGACTTTTCCGCTTTTATGACACTTTAAAGGAGACAGCAGAAGCTTTAACAGGTTCTTTTTGCTACAGCAGTACTTGCAGCCGCTTTGAGCACTGCGGCAGCGCCTACTTCAAATCAGATAAGAGTAGAAGAGTAACTACTGGTAATGTAGGAGCAGATCTTGCTGGACTCTCAGTGAAGTAAGTTTTTTTTTCAAATGTTCAAGTGGAGGTTCTTGGATTAATGTAGAAAGACATAAGTGGAGAGTCAAAAGCACGATAAACCCTGATATGTTTTTTTTACCGCAGCTGAGGAGGACTATAAAGCTGAGTCACATATTTTGTCTAAACCATATCTTGGCGTGAACTACCAAGGCCTTATATAAAGTAAGACCCAAAAAAATGTCCAACTTCATCTGGAGCCAGACATCAGCACCAAACTTCCTTTTTCTCTTTTGATAGCAATTCTGTTCAAAACCTGTTCCATGTATGTATCTGTCCCTTTTGTTGCATTGTTATATAAGTACTTACTGTACATACACAAAAGGTTTTCAATGTTCAACCTCTTTTATCGCCCAATCATCTTGTAGGGACCCATCTTTATTCCAACAGTGAGACACATTTTTGTGTACACTAAAATCTCAATTGTTGTTCTGCTAGTTATCTTCAAATGACAGAACCCTGGTCAGTCACTTTTGTTTCGAAAAACCACAGTTTTGTCTGATCCAGTTGCCAAACAATCACAGGGCAGACACACAGACAACATTTAACGCTCACGTTCACACCTACAAGCAATATAGCAATTAACCTAGCCTGTATGACTTTACTGGCTCATATTGTGGGAGGAAACCAGAGCAGCCAGAGAAATCCCACACATCCAGGCACAGGGAGAACATGCAGACTCCACACAGAAGGGCCCTTACCGGCCAGGCAGGTTCCAACCGTCTACTGAATCTATGCGGTAGACCTTTTAAAGCTCTATTAGGATGTTAGATGTGAATCTCAAGAGTGGGGATATAAAAGGCTTTATGTTCCTTCTGCTACAATGCCAAAGGCTTGTAGTTGTGGGGTGCACCTTAGCTGGAGACGTAGCTGAAGGCTGCACAAACGCTATGTGCTAATGAGAGAAATCTGCATGATGTGAGTGGGCGAACATGAGGATAATAAATCTCTACAGAGCAAGCAACAGTAGGCAAACTGATGATTAATAGTTGATGGACATGTTCTGGCATTGTATGATTTTTTTTTTGGTCTCTTATTTTAGGTGTTGTTCTTATAATCACGGAAAGTGCTTTAGTGTCACATTCTCAGCTGTTTTCACTCAAGGTGTGTGTGCCTGTGATGTACGTCTCCATATTTATCTGTAGTTTTACTTACTTACTGTAAGTAAGTCCCTTTATATATATATGTCTTATGTGATCCTGCCGTTTCCTGTGTCTGTATTGAACTTTAGCATATTTGTGTTTTGGAGCCAGAGTGAGACACGGCACGTCAAGGCCATGTCACCTCATTAATAACCTGTTGAAGGATGATGCATGGCTGTGTGGAAACAATTGGTGGTATGTGTAGATGAAGAAAAATGTAAGCTAGATTGGGCTTAAGATGGGCAAACATGAAATTGTGTCCAGAAAAAGCGATAATATACTTATAATTGTGTTTCTATTCTGGTGTTGGGTCTCTTTCCTCTGGCTGTCAATCGCCATCGTCTTATTTTAACTCTCTCCATCCTCGTCCTGTCATGATTCCGCTCCCTTCAGCTCTCAGACAAACATAACTGCTTTAAGTTTTTCATTTGTTTTGACAAATCTGTCACTCCATTTCTAAGTATGGAACTTTGCAGTCACATGGGCCAATAGCATTGTGAGTACTAGCAGCTCTTAATTAAAGTTGGAAGACTTGTAACAAACATTGTAGAACATTATAGGCCAATGTTGTGAATGTGAAGCCCTTCAGCCAGAATAAACTGTTGCTGTATGTATGAGGAATATCATGGCCTACTTGTTAAATTATGTTACATTACATTTATTTAGCGGACAGATGAAATGAAGCAGTTTCAAAGGAACACCTTTGTGATGGTTTAGCATGATCACATGTAACCAGGGGTGTTGCCACACCAACCAGAAATCTAAGGGATTATAACTTTATTTCCAATTAGGGGAAATCTTGACTTATACAGTATTGATCCTTCCACTCTCTGGCAACAGCAGGGGACCCTGGGGACAACCCTCAGGTGGGGTAGTTCCTGACCCCCCTGCGATTTCCGTCTGTGTCACCTTAATAAATCATTGCATCACACACTCCCAGCTGTATACTTTGTATTTTGGTGTTGGATTTGTGTTTCCACTTCCTTTGGGCTGAGACATTGTTATACCCAACACCTGAAAGGAATCTTCATAAATAGGGCAGCACAGTGTCTCTGTATGGAGACGTGTCACTCTGCTCAGCCAAAGCTAGAATTTGTAATTTAAGCTGAATTTTGCATTCCGCTCGTACATCGGTCCAAGTGTTTTAATCAGACACACAAACACACACATACGCACCACACTGATACAGATACACAGTCAAATCAATTGCAGACACCCCGACAGGTCTTTCAGTGATTGATTGCTAATGTCTGTGTTTCAGTTCTGGGCAATCAACATGATCGGTCCAAAGCAAACAGAGGAGCTGTAGCTTTTAAAGGTCAGCAACCAGTGAGATGCCTCTTTGCTGGAGGTCAGAGCCAATCAGCGACTTCCTGGCAGCATGACTCACTGCCAGTTTTTTACAATCCTTTGCATTGCCACGTGCTCACCGCAGCACCAACAGAACTCATAAAGTTCGGTTGGACAGAGCGGGGATTGAACACAAAGTCTTTTATGGCATGGTATTGCGAGGGACACAAAGTTAGGTTCAAGGTTCCCCCGTCATTACGGCTTTCTATGCTGTCGGCCATGCTGTTTCAATGTCCAGTGTTTGGTTTCATCACTGTGAGAGTCGGAGAGGGGGAAAAAGAGAGAGAGTGTGATGAGAGTGGAAAAGTAGAGAAGGCCACCGTGTCCACTGAGCACATGTCCTTCAACACATTTGACTTTTTTTTACTTCTTGTCAAACTCTGACACCCCCTCTGCCTACTTACCCCCCTATCCTGTCCGTCTTGTGTCTCCCCCTTTCTTTGCTGTCACCTTGCTTTTTTTGACTCCTGTTTGCCTCCTCCAAACTCAACTCTTCTAAATTATCATATCAACTTACTTTTTTTCCCCATTTTAATGCTGTTCCCTTGAATCTCTCCCTCTTCTTTCCCCTCTCTGCTCATCTTTTCATTGTTCCCTTCCCATATCCCCATCTTTTCTTCCTCCACCTCTCATCATTTCTTTCCTCCCATCCTCTCTACATTTCCTACCTCACCATCCCCTCTATCTCCTCCATTCAGCTGTATGATCTGGGCTCCCCGGCCGACTCGCAGTCCAGCTCTCCAGGCTGCCTGACCACCGATAGCAGCTGTGTCAACATGGGCTATCCGTCCTGTGGCCACCGGGGTCGCTGTCACGGCGAATGGGGCTCCTTCAGCTGCCAGTGTGTGCCGGGATACACAGGACACCAATGCGAAGAGGGTAAGCCAAACTCAATTTCTTTTTTTTTTTGTAGATTCATTGTACCGTCCGCAACAAAAAGAAATCATCCATGTTTCCTGGAAAGATCCTTGGTTCCTTGGCTAAATATTTGCTGCAGATGTTGAGTTATGGCATTTGAAATTAAAGCATAATAGAGCTCAACAAGGTTGTTCCGGTAGTAATAATTCCGGGATTTTGATTATTAGCCATCATGTTTAAACCATCCAAGGTACACTGACCACAATCTCCAAAACTAAAAAGTTTCTGTCTCTGTATAAGCTGCAAGTCCATATGAAATCAACCTTGTTTTCGGAAAAACTGGGTTTATTCACAATCTTATAGATACATACTACACTACCCACTCTCCTAAGTGTAACAGCGATGTCAGTTACCTAGGAAATGTTTGGCTCACCCTCGAACGGCTAGAACGTGCTGTGATCATTGACGTCTATGATTTATGTACACACTATTGTGCCTTTGCATTTTTTTGCCATTTTCAAAATTGTCTTTTGGACCAAATCAAATGTTTTAGGGTCTTGAGTCATCTTGTAGCTGGTTGGCTTGATCCCCGACTTAAAACTCTTGATTTAAGCATTTAGTGAAACATCAATGGAGATACTGAAATGGGGAAAATCACTTCCAGAACCAGATTGGTTAAAAAAACACTATTGAGCCCTATTTGTAGTAGCTGAGCACAGATGTTTCATGCTTGGAAAATAAGTTTGTTGTAGCACTGAAGCAAAATGGGGAGTAGCATTTAGGTCGGCAGGGTTTATATTAAGTTAGGTAACTAAGGTAGTTAAGTTACCAGGCTATACGATTCATAATTATTTCACTACTTTTAAATATGTGAATTTACAGGCCATTTAATTTTCCCACTTAGATTAATCACAGTGTTACAGATGCACATTTCTATGTTTGTAGCACAGCTAAATAAGATCCTGTTTTATGCGATGATTAAAGAGGGCAAGATGAGAGACCTTAACTGCTCAGAGGCTGTTTTCTCTCACAGCCTCAAAGGATGCAGGGCAAGTATACCCAGTTTATTATTTTCCAGTGTAAAGTGTCAGTCTTTATTGTTGTATTAAATCTAGTTGACAAGACTTTATCATGAATGCCCTCATAATCATTAAGGGTGGAAACCTCCCAAATCTAGAATTGTAGAAGAGGATTAAGTGGACTATGGACATTGGTACTTACCAACCTACTTTATCCCTTGCTGCTGTTCCATGCCTTTCTAACATAAATGGTATGCAATAACCATTTGCTTGATGCCGTGCTGCATGCACATAGGGTGTACTCTATTTGTAAAGCCATGCACATATAGCTGAAGCTCTTGAAGAGAGCAGCATGCAGGCCCTCGGCTGCATTCATATTCAGGATACATATGGCCTGAAGAAAGCAGCTCCAGTTGAGCGTCTCTGTGTTGGCCTTATGGCTGTGGAGGCATTTGCCTGACTGCAGCAGTTGGAAGACACTGTTGTTGGACTGAGATGGGATCTTTAATAACCCTCCTGCACTGCCCCTTGTTCCTCCAAAATTGAGGAGAGCACTCTAGAGATGCTTTCTGCTGACTGCAGCACCCGCTGCCAGGCTTTACAGCCGTTTGGTTCTCGACTCGTACCGCACAGAGACTCTGCCAACAGGACTCTCTCAAAACAGATGCATGAATGAAGGACTGCAGATGAATCACTCTCCATATTCATGAGATGATTCATATGATTGAAAAAGCAACTAGCTCTGGAGTCAATGACCAACTGGGGACACATGGATGATTTTGGCAACCAATCAGGTAACCTTTGTAAGAAGAAGACTCACATGCAGACTGTGATTAATCTGGATTACTTTAAGGAGCCCATGAAAACAGCCTGGCTGCATCCTGCAGACTCTCTTTATGGGCTGTCCCCATATCTTCGGGGTTTAGGGTTATGTTGATGGTGTACTGTAACATCCACAATTGGAGCCCAGCAGGGGACTTTTGTTGCATCTGTTTCTCTCCCTCATTTCCTGTTATATCTCTGTCATTTGTCATACAAGAAGAGCCCGTATATATTTGTTTTGAACTTGGAGATGGAGTTGCCTGAGCTGAAGTGTTTTTACACCTGATGTCAAATTGCATTTCTGGCATTCACATTAAATATTGATGTGTTCCAAAAAAATACAATTCCTGGCCTGTGTTGTAGTAATATTGAAATCCTCCATGGTACACAGTAACGTTCCACCTCACTTAGCTGGCATTCAGACGGAAATGAATGAGTGAAAAACAAGATGATGAAATAAGATCCAGGGAGTACTGTTAGAGTCCATCCATGAATTTGGAAGTGCGTCAAACACTATAATATAATAAGGAAGAATTTTTTTATTTTGTTGTGGCCATTACAAGGTAAACAGCACAAATATGCTTTTATATTACAAGTTATACTGCAGACACACTCAGCCAATATTATCTTACAATCTATTTTTTCCATTATGTTAACATCTAAAGCCCGGACACAGGAGGATGGGCCTCTTAGGGGATCTTTAGAGGTAATGCAGGGGCGCTCAAAGTTATTGTTTAATCATTTTAAAAAAAAGTTCAAAAGTTGTCTGAACATCTAAATAAACATAAGTCCAACGTATGTTTGCCAAGTTAGACCTATTTGTGATGTGTTTTTAACAACATTGATGGCAGGCTTCTAGGCCTGTAGGTACGGTAGCCATCCACAGATACTGTTAATCATGAGGATTCACTGTGCCACATGCATGTTCAACATTAAACACATGAATGTCAATTATTTATGTATATTTTATGCACCACAAAATTGGTATGTATGAATGTTTTAGGTCACCCTACATATTAGCCCCAGTTGTATATGCAACTCAATTTCACAACATACAGTGATGCTCCTAAGTGTATGAACCCATGCTAAAGTTGACTAAAAAGAGAAATAACAAAAAATTATCTTTTGGAAAAAGATCTTAATGCCTTAACTAAAATCTTTTGGGGAAAAAATCAACCTATAAGGACACCAATTTTCTTTGGGAACAAATAAGGTATTGTAAATAAATAAATGTTCTTGCTTAAAATACAGGGCGCATACGTATACACCCCCCTATGTTAAAATACAGGGGGAGTAAGTATAAACCCCCCTATGTTAAAATACAGGGGCATAAGTATACACCCCCCTATGTTAAAATACAGGGGCATAAGTA
>NC_048407.1:2904390-2919205 GCF_013103735.1 Etheostoma cragini
GCATAAGTATACACACCCCTATGTTAAAATACAGGGGGCATCAGTATACACTCCCCTATGTTAAAATACAGGGGGCATCAGTATACACTCCCCTATGTTAAAATACAGGGGGCATAAGCATACATACCCATATATTAAATTCCCATAGAAGCAGGCAGATTTTTGTATTATTAAAGGCCAGTTATTCCATGGGTCCAAGATACTATGCATCCTGATAAATCTCCCTTGGCCTTTGGAATTAAATTAGCCTCACATAATCACATACCGTTCACCATACCTAGAGATTGGCATGGTGTTATTTCAGTTAGCCTAATAGCTGGTTTGATTTGCATTGAGAGATGATTTTATGGAAAGTACCCCATGCCAATCAGTTGCTATCTCTGCATTCTATTCCCCAAGATGCTTGGTAATATCAGCAAGAAAGAGCATCTACAACAAATTAAGAAAACCGCTCAGAAAGAAAATACTCTTAGTTTTTTTGTATGTCTCTAGGCTGCTCACCTTGTGTGTGTACGTGTACACAATTCAGCAGTAAGCCAACCCCCAAATGAATACTGGAGTCAGGATATAGCTTTCAAGCTCATCATTTACAGTGTGAATAGGAGTGAAACTGTAGAACATAAACAAAAATATACATAAACCGAGATGCACAGTCAAAGTATACACTGTTATATAAACTCTACATAGCTACTGTGCATCAGTTGTATATTGATTTAAGTATACAGTCTACTTGGCATGCAGTCAAGCTGATAACTTACTAACGTACAGTACATGTGGTTAATCTTACGATTTACTAATTTACAAAAATAAGGCTTAGTGAAATATTCATTGCAAAAATAATGTCCAGATATTGTTCAGTGGTCTGTGCCAAACTAGTACTTACAGACGATGCTTTCAAAGGCATAAACAAAAGAAGAATTGCAGCAGATGATATACGGCTGCATACTAAAAACTAAAATAGCCGACTTCCTGTTCTGGGTCAAGGTGCATATCAAACTAAAATAAATTTAAAGGGCTGCTAGGGGTTAATTCACAAACCTGAAGACAAACCAGTCTCAGTTGCCTCAATAATTCAACCAGGGATTTAATAAATTCCCCAGTTTCACTACCGAAAAATACATCACCAGTGTCTTCTGTTCTGAACAACATCTAAGAAAGGAAAGTAGTATAATTTCCAAATGCATGGGGGTATTTTGATTTAATGTCAACGAAATACCACACAAACAGCTCTGAGGTCTTGATAAACACAACAGTAAACACAAGATGGAGTTTTGACAAGACATGGCTTATATGTTGCATATTATATGCCTAGGAGTAACCCAAAATGTGCGATTTCACAGTTCCTTCAAGCAGGATTTCAAAAGCCACTCAAATTCATCAAAGTTGCACGGAAAAGAGACAAAGAGGTAGAGGTATGGAAGCGGTAGATGGATGAAAATGTAACTTGCACTTGTTATGAGATGGAAGAATGGCTTGGTTCTGTCTGGCTGGCATGCACAAAATCCACTTCTGGGAAAACGGGCCTAAGAAAGAAGAATCATGCATAACCCCAGCTAAAGTATTCATATTCTATCATGTGTATTTTGCATATTCTGTCCTGTCCACATGGGGGGGGCATCTCTATTTGGATAAAATGTTACATGTTGCATTTCAAACATTAATGTGTTTATTAATGTTTATCGTGTTTATTCTCAAAAGTAGCACTATCAAACTGATATATCTGTGTGTGTGTGTGTGTGTGTGTGTGTGTGTGTGTTTGTGTGTGTACCAACACCAGAGGTCCCAGAGTATTCCTTTGAAGGACACAGTCATGCACACTTCCAGCTGGCGTCCCCGCTGTCGGCGCGGAGGACATGGGTTCAAGCCCTGGTTCGAACCCGCAAACACAGCAGCATCATACTCAACCTGATCTCGAAGGAGCAGAGCGAATACCTACGGCTAGAGGTAAGACTACACTGTGTGTGTGTGTGTGTGTCTGTGTGTATGGGGGGAGGGTTGACTGTGATAGAAAGTGAAAGCTTGTCTCCTCATTTTCAAAACTCTTTATAGCAGTATGTGGGTTTAATTGTATATTTTTCGTTGTGTGCGAAAACAGATCAACTCAGTTTTTGAATATTTTTCAATATATGTGTGTTCCATCCTGAAAAGTTACAGCAGTCATTTTCTTCAGTCATAAACTGCACTTACAATACGTAGTGTTTTTATTGCTGTCTGGAAAAGCTGCAGATAGGTTCCTCAAATGTTCCTGTCAAAGTAATTAAAGCTGACATGGTTTATCACATTGTATTGCTTAAATAGGTTGAAGAACATACTGCATAGCATTTATACTGAAGGCATATTTTCCTCTTTTCAGAACAGTCCCACATACCGCTCTCATGGCAGTTTTTGAAATGGTGACGTTACTTTGATTGATTTGTTGTTTATTTTGTGGTGTCACCACCAACAGCTGCCGGGAAACAATCTGCGGTCTCTGGGGGACGCAACAACGGGGAAATGAAACGGCTAGGGTGACCAAATAATGTTCTAAATATGACCTATTCTGTCTCAGCTTCAAAATCCAGTGTCAACTAAATATCTCTTAAAACCTTTTTATTGTAATAAGATCAAAAAATTCGGTGTCCATGTGAGCTTTGGGATCTCCAGCACCTTTATTAGACACTGAAACACATGAGCTAGCTTTGCACACGGTGCACTCCGCCCCCCACATGTCCCGACCAGGACGGTACGTGGAAAGTTTTTTTGCAGATAAACTGTGAAGCTGCACTTGCGCTTTGGCATTTTATGTGCAACGCTGCTCCACTGTCTGATGTGCTCCCTGTATGTGCTCTGCTGTTTGATCTGCTCCCTGTCTGATCTGCTCCCTGTATGTACAGTACGTAAAAAGTGGACATGTCCGGGCAAAAGAAGACGTTTGGTCACCCTAGGCTAAGCAGCTTTTACTGCTGAATGTTGTTTCAACACCTGTCATTGGCTGCTCCTTCGTCATTATAAAAAAGAAGGAGTGTAGTTAGCTTTTTTGATTCCTTGCCCGAACACGTTTTACGTTTTTGCGTGATAATCTACTCCCATAATAATCTACTCCAATGTAACATGAATGTGCACCCAGTTCAAAGTGATGTCAGGCTTATAGTGCTTCTTATATGGTGTAATAGCAGTACAAATGATTTAGATTGACATTGAAAGCACACTGCCCGGACTGAATACATTTACTGTATTATTTGGTTATTTGTCTTGAAGGCTTCCTTTCTCCCACTTGTATTTTCCTCTGGTTGATGTGCTCACACTTGACTTGCTCTTTCATATTTGTGTACTTTTTTTACATCCTTTCCACCGCTGACTTACTCTGTGGGATCATGGCAAAACCTACCTGGCCCTTTCCTCTCACCCAAGTTGCAACCACAGTTATTGTTTGAACATTACTGTCTGAAAGGATGATGATTATCCACACCACAGCTGCTGTTACTGTACAATACAACCCCTCCTCTGATCCCTGTCATCCATCTGTCTTTCATTTCTATTCACCCATTCCTACATTTCCTTTCAAATGTCATACTGCGCCTTTATCACAGCCACATAAGGAGTGGGTTCACATCATTTATCCACTATAAATAGGGAATGTATTCCTGGGCGCAGACAGCATGAAAATGTGTGTAATCTTATGAAAGAAAAAAAAACCTCAGTAGAACATTGGAAACCATGCAATGTTCTTTGACAGAAATATACCCATATTGCTTTCTCGGATTATGTTTTCCACTGTAATAGTTCTGTTTGCTTTTAATCTAAGGAAGGAATTAGCATGCGTTACTCTTGGCTGGCTACAAACTCACAATGTGAGGAGCTCTTTTCGGCTTTTTGTGTGTGACTTGCATTCCAACAACATGGTTTGTTAAAGATGTTACATCTCTTTGTCTCCACTTTCCTCCATCCTTGGATTAGTGATTGTAGCATTTTGTGTGTGTTTGTTTTATTCTGCTCTTATACTCCCTATGTGGAAGAAATCTTTTGTCAAGAATGGATATATTAGTAAGATTCTGCTCTATTAAGGCTTTTTGTTGCTCTAATCCTACACGTGGTTAATTAGGTGTTTGCTTTGAGTAATTGTTGATTTTTGACTTCACAGGCATTACGAGCTAACTCCAACATATTTGAACATTGTTGAATATTGATGCAAGGAATTTCATGGTAAACCTGTTGGAAACATATATGCATTGATTAAGTTTAAAGGTCCAGTAGCTTTCAGGGATTTCAGTCGCATCTCACAGTCACACCTCACATACATTTTTTCCCAAAGATGGTTGCTGTCATTTAAGTTAGTTCTTGTCATCTCTGATATTTTTTTAAGTGTTAATTTTTCTGATAAGTTGTGGTTTTATTAGTTATTTGATGCTATTAAAAAGGGGTAAAACGCCATATTTGACAGCTGTGATTGACTCGTGATTGGTTGGATAAGTGTATGGGCGGGACTTTGATACCACGGCTCCCACACTCGATCACTACTGCACAGACTCTGACTCCGAAAGTACAAGATGGTGGCACCCGTATCCTGGATATTTTGGCTTCACTTTTGTACAGTTGGAGAAAGTGTAGACACATTGTTGTAAATAAATAAATATACTTTAAACAGAAAATCTAGCCCGTGATGTGAGACTTTGGCCAATCATAGGTCATTTCAGAGAGAAAGAGAATGCACACTTCTCCTTGATGAAAGCTCTTCTTACCATAGCACCATAAGGATCAGGGCTGCAGCTAATCCCAGGCTAGACAAAACAACTGTTATTCTGTGGACAACTTTTTATACAGTATGCGGGAAGCAACTTGAGGGTTAGTGTCTTGCTCAGGGATGCTTTGACATGTGGCCTGAGGAACCTCAGATTGAACCACCATTCTTGTAATGGAGGGGCGACCACTCTACCTCTGAGCCACAAACCTATTGGATTGGAGAGACTTTTTTGTCATGTATTCCAGTTGATTGTCAAGGAAGTGGAAATTTGCCATCATTCTTTACTATAGCGTCTTTCAATTCAGTTTAATTTTATTTATATAGCAAATCACAACAACAGTTATCCCACCATTCCCACCAAGAGCAAGCACTAGGCAATAGAGGCAAGGAAAAACTTTCTTTTAAGAGACAGAAACCTCGAGCAGCACCATGGCTCAGGGTGGGTGGATCATCTGCCTCGACCGGTTGGGAGTGAGAGAAAGACACAGACAAGGAAAGAGAGAGAGACAGAGAGAGAGAGACATGGAGAATTTTAGCAAAGGGTGTCGAGCAGGAACATGGAGGCTAATAATGTGAACAAAGGTCTTTCAAATGCTCCAGTATTGAATGACAACGCTCTAACTGGCTGCCGCAATGGAATACTATAGGACAAATATACCATGTAAATTTCCATCCACTAAATGAGCTGTTTTGTTGCCACAGGCTCATACTGTTCCTCTTAAGGTCTGACAACAGTATGGAAAGGATCCCTACTGAGAACCTTTTTGTTTTTGTTTAAACAGAAACAGCTCCAGAGTCGCCATCCCCTAACTCACCAGACTCCATTTAAATATCCATACTTTTAGTGTGTATAGAGCCAGCGTATGTCCACATGTAAATGTGTGGTGGAAGTGTTTATGTCAACCAAAGCATTGTTTCTTGGAACAGTGGAAACACATCAGTGGCAAATTCAACTACTTTTTGTGGAAGTAATTGTCCATTAACACATCCTTGCAACGTGTTTCGCCACTGCCGACTGCAGCCGTCTTGCCTAATGTTGGACCAATTTCAAAAATTGTTGTTCTCATCAGTCACTTAGACATAAAAAGTAGTTTCATTTATCAGTTTCTCCACATTGTAGTCAGAAAATATTGGAGAATGTTATTAAAAGTACAGAATGAATATTATTATTAAGAACTATTTAGAGATTAGTCTTCAACTTACTTTTGTAAACTTAAAAATGTCGTGTCTTGTATGAACTTGATTTGTATCATACCTTTCTTAGATAAGGTTTACAATGTACTTCACAATTATGATATATTAAACAGAGAAGATTATAAAAGCTAATCTTAGTTGCACATGCAGGGGAAAAAGCATTTGTATTTGTTGTGCATGTGTATTATATTGAGAATGCTACATGTTAAGTTCTGTAAAGGCAGCAACGCATGTGTTTTAACCATCTTCATCAGGGTGTTTCCTCACAGTGAAAGGGACCAATATTTTGGCAGCCATGTTCAGCGAATAATCACCAGCCAATTAATATGTACACACCATCAGGAAAAGCATTAGCATTTTGCATAAACAGAGTAACAACAAATTATGTTATAAGCAAGACAATTTTACTTTTCACACTTGATGTTGGTGTATAGTTCTCCCCACCACCACAAAGAACAACACCGCATGTGTGGTAATTGGCAGTATTCATTACTCAGTGGTCACTTTATTTAGTACACCTGTATAGTTCAATCCATTGCAATTCAATGCACCAGCCTTGCCGTAAACTCTTAGCTAATTATTTTCAGTTTTGTTGACATTGTCATAAAGGTGTAAATAATATAAGTTATAGGCGGTGTTGTACTGTGTTGTAATGTGTTGTAAAGGTGTTGACTACTTTATATTTTTATTATTAATGTCCTCTCCATTTGCATGCATACGGGGCACAGCATATTGTAAACACCTTTGAATATAATGCAGTCCTGTACAACACCATCACCACACGCTACAGTGTGATGTCGACGCTTGAAGGTCCAATGTGTAGGGATTTCTTGAGGTCATATATCGCGATCAGTTCTTTCGCAACACGATATTAAAGTACGTATCACAGCTACGGTAGCCGTTACACATGACTATCTAATGCAATCCCTGGATTGCTCTAGATAGATTTTTCTGTCCCCAGAGTCAGAACTAAACAGGGGGAAGCAGCGTTCAGTTTCTATGCTCCTCATATCTGGAACAAACTCTCAGAAAACTGCACGTCCGCTGCTACTCTCAGTTCTTTTAAATCAAGGCTGAAGACCTTTCTTTTTGGTACTGCCTTTCTTTAAACAATTGTTTATTTTTCTTACTGCACTGTAACATTTGTTCTTGTATTTTAGACCGGTTTTATTCTATTTGAGCTTATAAAACATTTTTAAGTGCTTCTAACTGCTTTTACATGTGTGATGTAAAGCACTTTTTTGAATTGCCTTGTTGCTGAAATGTGCTTTAGAAACACAAATACCTTGCCTCGCCTAGATGGTACCTAATAATGTGGCCAGTGAGTGTTACTGAAGCAGGACACAGCCTGATCTCGTACTATACATTTTCCAAACGTTGCAAGGGTGCTGTCAGTGGGTTCAGGTAGGATCTGGGGGGACAGCATGAATCTGAGCTTCCACCAATCATTATAAAGTTCCTGGGAAGCTCCTTGCTATGCTGGGGGAAATATGCAGCTTGGGAAATGGTGTGTCACAGGCTAACACTTGGGATAGGAGTGACAAGAGCAACCCTTATGATATTGTTAAGGTGCATGCAATACATATGCACACAGTAACTACCTTTGGAAAACTTTGTTTTTGGTACTTTGGGTACTCTTTGCCCTTGCCACTTGATTCCAAATCAAGTAAAAAAGCTAAAGGGGATAATGGTTTGATTCAATCAGGAGATACTATGTTGCTGAAATGCAAAGGTTTGTTGTACATATGCATAAAATTAAATGTACTTTCTGAGATTGGACTTCATGTTATAAAATAATGTTTTAAACGGGTAGAGAAACAAGACATATCCTGGCAAAGACTGGACCTAAGGAGTCAACGGGAGCGGTCTGCCTGAGGAAGAGCGAGGGTTCTGTGGGAGAGAATGACTGGAGGTGGAAGGGGGGGAGGAGGGTTGCACTCTTCGCTGAAATGACAGCTGACAGCAGCATAGGAAACAGATTCATAGCAGAGATGTAATGCTTTGATTGGCTTTGAATTTCGTGGCTTAGTCTTATTGGTTTAACTGAAAAGTGACCGCCTCAACCCAACTGATCAATTTTGGAAGAGAAAAGGAAGTCTTGCTGAAAGAATTTGCGCTGAGCTTCATAAGTCAAGTTTGGTAGTTTGTTTCTTCAAACCAAAAGTAGCAAGTCATGGCTACTGCTTGTCTAGGGGTGATGACTAAAAATGCATTGATTAAAATAAGCCATTAAAACCGTGCCAGGATAGAAGTCACTTTGCTATTTTACTGCTTCATTAGGTTCACTTTGTACGGCTCATTTGTTTTTACAGGGCAGATTACCTTGACTCGGGAATGACAAACACATATTTTTCAGAATGACAAACAGGACAAAAAGTAGCAAGTGCACAGCAGGTGAATTCAACCCGCAGGCACGCATACTATTCACAAAATATAAAATAAAAAAAATGTCCTGTAATAAAGGAAATACATAATGATGTACTTGGGTTTAACTGTATCTTATTTAAAGAACATTGTCTCAATTTTCCCTGTATTTGGCACTAAATTGCAAAGTTTTTTCCAGGTAACTAGGAAATTATTTGTAAATTATGGGAAACTTTCCTTTAACAAACACATGGTAATGTGTGTTTTAACAGAGTATTTACCATAAATTACACTCATCTGGCTAAAGGCTGGTAAAAATTGAATGCACTTCCATTTCCCCGACAGCGTATGTTTTTTTAATTTTTTTTTATAATGACCAAATCAATGTCAAGTCTCTAAATCAGAAGACTGCAGGTCATATCTCTAGAGGTGGGAAAATATCTGTTGATTATTGCTTTTAATGAGCATAATGTACGGTTTAATTTCCCAAGTATATTTTAAGGTGAAGGAAAAATCCATAAACCAGTTCTCTGTTAGCATCCCCATTATTTAGTCATGGGATGAGGTCAGATTAACACATCTGCACGACATGTCTGCGAGGCTGCAGCATCGCCAGCAGTCTGCCACGGGAAGCCAAACTCTCCCTGCAGAGGGACTATTTACACAAAGATAGAGTCACACACCTTCAGACACACCTAGTGTATGCCGCTTCTGCAAAGACACGCACACATACACACCCTTGAACCTATTTGCTCACACGCCACCCAGGGAGAGAAGCTGGAGCCAAATTGATCTGCTCTGTTCAGCTTTAATTGGGGGTAAAATCAGATGGCTGTGAGTGTGTGTGGTTAAAAAGCACTGCCCCAGTGGATCTTACATCTAATTAATACTTCATCACAGAGCCTTGAAATGAGCCACGGTACTCCCACTAAACAACTTCGGAGCCATCCAACACTTTACCCAGATGCTTTATTGGGGGGGGGGGGGGGGGGGGGGGGGGGGGGGGGGGAGTGAGTGAGGGAGGGAGGCATGGATGGAAAATGGAAAGATAGGTGGAGGAGAGGAGCTTTATGTGATGAAGACTGATGGAATAAAAAGAGACAGGGAAATTGGAAGAGAGATACGGAGAGCTGACAAGTAATGGTTGGTTTGTCTCTTTCTGCCAAATTTCTCCCTCAACAAACTTGCTTTGTCTTTATTATGTTGAGAAGGCGTGGGAGTGTTAATGGTAGCCACCAAATTCTCCTTTCACACTTCACACATCTCTCTCTCTCTCTTTCTCTCTCTCTCTCTCTCTATCTCTCTCTCTCTCTCTCTCTCTCTCTCTCTCTCTCTCTCTCTGTTTCTCTGCCCTTCTTGTCTCAGTCCTCTGTTTACGTGGTAGCGGTGGCAGAGAAAGATGGAGGGGAGAAAATTATGCACAGTGGGACACTTGGAGGAAACGGTTTGAAATTGAGATGAGGACGACCCACCCACCACCCTATTCCTCTTTAAAATGGACTTTCTCTCTCTTTCACACACACACACACACACACACACACACACACAAACAGAAAAACACAAGCTCGTGGATTTGTTTTAAATTAATATTGATCTGTGATTAGCATCACACCCACGCAAAATGGAACCGTTTCAACCCCAGAACTGAGAGCAGAAGAAAAGAGCTTGTCGTGTAAACATGTGGGTTTTTTTCTCTCCATATTCTCACTTCTCATCCATAAAGTCTTTCTATCATTCTTTCTCCCTTTCCCCACATTCTTTCCTCTCCCCACCGACAGCAGGGCATGTTTGTACATGTCGTCTGATTGCAGTGTCAGCTGCACTTGACCAGAGCAGTGCCTCATTTAAAATGTATTTCTGGCCCTAGCAACAGCATATGACAACAAGTTTTTTTCCCCAGTGTGATCATGTTATAATAACACGTGTTGCTACTGCTTAGCAGACAGAACTTTGGTTTGGAGGTGATGGTTAGGCTAGAAGCTATATTCTGTTGTTTTTGTGGTTTCATATTCACTTTTGTTCTATATAAATAGATAACACTGTCATAGAATTGTGGAAATATCTCTCATATCTTACTTATTATTTATTATTGACTATTTACTCATCATTCTCATGTCTCACTTATTTATTATTTACTATTTACTCATCATTCTCATATCTCACTTATTATTTATTCATCATTCTCATTCTCATTCCCTATCCCAGAGCTGTTCATAATGGTCATACTGTTCATATTGTATTTTAATAACATAATACTATTGATTCCAGCATCCTTTGCACTGTGCTCCACAAATTAATAACTATCATAATTCACTCCTGCATACTTTGCACTCTTCATTGCACTCATTGCCCTATTGCTTCTATATTGTTTCTGTTTAGAGTATGTATATATTAGTGTGTATATAATATTTGGTTGTTTTGTATGTGTAAGTTCATTGTGAGCAACAATGTTTCAAAGAAATAATCCTTGCATGTGTCCTTATACCTGGCATCTAAAGCTGATTCTGATTCTGAAATATCCTTTTACTATATGGGGCTTTTTTGTTTTCCCTATGTTTGCTAATCTCTAGGGAGTTGATGTGCCTTACCGGCCAAATCGGCCTATTGATCCAGCCTTTTACCAACCGAGTAAAATCTTTTTTTTCTTCTGATCCCCAGTTTACCATATCCCCCTGTTTACCCTCAGTGCTATCTTGCCATGTACGGGTAGATAGTTTGATTTGATTTGCTGAGGTTTAAAGATGCGCCGCTGATGCTTCCGCCACTATCATCAAAACAAAGAATATCTTTTTGTGTGACTCAAAGCGTTAAAAAAAATCATTCTGCTCCAACACAGACAGATAGCATTCGCTTGTTTCTAGTTCATCATAATTACCGCATTTTTAATGACTACTGCTATGTAAAACATTGAAGATTATAAGGGATGCTTTTAATCTTTTTATATGCCGAGGGTTATGATGTTTGTTATTCATGGTCTGTGCCCAAAAATGCCACAATAATCAATTTTCGACAGTGCTCGTGTAAAGTTCAAGCAGGACTTTCCGAGCTTTGTGACCCACTCTGTTCTAGTATTGATGTGTCGCTGTGCTGGGCCATGAACTCTAGCACACAGCACAATGCCGGTAACCATGTTACCCAAAGTTGGCTAGGCGTACAAGTTTTTCATGGCCAACTGCCAAGCCAGCATTTAGTATGGAACTATGACTATGTTTTAGCAGTGTACGTATATCACATTGTAATAAATGATTGTCCTGAAGGTGAGCATTGATTGTGATTGTGATGTTAGCCACGCTTTAGACAGGTAGCCATGGCACTGCAAAACATTTAATTTGATTTTGACCTATTTTTCTCATGGAAGACACAAAATGCTTACACAAGCTCAGTCTTAAAAGGTACATGCTTTTTAGTTGTCTCTGCGCTTTATTAAAATGTCTGCATGATTCATAGTAACAAAGGTTATAAAAAGCCTTGCTCCTTTGATGATGGAGGAAGCAATATTAAGAAGAAAATGCTTAACACGAGAAAGGAAAACTTACAAATGTAGCTGACTCAACAAATGCCTGATATGGCTGCTTTGTTTGTGGCAAACATCATAATTATTAACATGTTGATCAATATTGATATCACGATCAATTATCACAATTTCCCATTGACTTTGAAAACATCATGCGTTCATTAAACTTGATTAATGTCTATTTGACAGTGGATTTGCTTGAACTTTGACTAATAAATAATCTTGTTTTCATAATTGTTGGATGCCAAAATCCTAATTGAAAATCAAATTTAATCAGCAATATCCCATTTATGATAAAAAGTTGTCTCACAAAAATCAATTGTGCAATTCCAGACCAAACATCTGAAGTAAAGTGAATCTGAACTCATACTACGTGTCCTCCATTTAAGATCTTCCAAGGCCTCCTCTGCGTTTTCTACAACCTCGGGGATGGGGACTACAACCTGACCCTACCCACCTATCGCCTCGACAACGGTGAATGGCATGAGGTCTTCCTGGATCGGCATGACAACGAGATGATGCTGCGACTGGACGGTGGCGGAGGCCAGCGGCAGATCACAGGGTCGCGAGGCCGAAGCCGAGAAATCATCATTGACCGCACAGTGGTGATGCTGGGGAACACCTTCCCCGCTGGAACCAACAAGAGCTTCCAGGGTAGGGGTAGCACCACATATCATACATACATCCACACAGCCCAAAACAACATCTGTGATTTGTTATCAGCGTTAAGGCCTTTACACACCAGTGGCATTTCTTTCATGCAATTAACAGTTGTTTTTGTTTCATGAGTATTTTCACACAGACTACAAATATTAGGAGGCTATAAAGGAATGTCATCTTTTTTTGGAAATAGTGTTTAGAGTGTTTGGAACTTTACTCCTTTCAACCTTGACATAGGCACCACGTACCAGATCTACTACTTCTGTTCTTCCCTTTCAAAATAAAGTCCTAGACTGCATAACGTAATATGTTTTTCTGCCGGAATGAATATTTCCCGCTGAGCTCATTACTTCTTTGTGCTGTTTATTCTTAACGCTGCCAGTGTGTTAAGGCCGTTAGGTTTATCCTTTGACTTTGATTGACAGATTTTTAAACATTTTCATTGGTGCTTAGCTTCACTCTGTGCATCAGAAAAAACCTTCCGGTGTTAAGAACAGCAAATGAAGGAATGAAGGTTTTCTTGAATTGGATTTGCTGTACCGTGAGTCCCAAAGCTTGGAGCTGTCGGGTTCGCCTGCATGGGAGCAGCTGGAGCAGCTAGAGGCTGAAGGACAACTTGTTAAATGGACAATAAGTTATGTATTGTCAATGTGCCAAAGCGCAAAATAACACCAATACCAGAAACCACTTGGGCAGGTGCTGACATTTCTAACAAAACCTTCTCAATCAGGACTTCAGGGAGTCTGATTTGCCATATGTGGACAGCTGCCGCTGACTATTCTGGCACCCTTTCTAAGATCCTACTCTATGAGTCACAACTGTGCAATATGTCCAGATATTTTTTAGTAATCATTAATGAAAATATGTAGTGATGTTATCATGTGTACATTGAATAATGGCATTGTACCTTACTTTACAAACACTAAAATATCAACTTTATTTTTTTCTTTTATTCTAGAATCAGCGTCACTAGTGAAGATTTCTGAGCTGCAGTGCACTAATATTCTGAATCTGTCTGAATGTTCACAAGTCTGTGGTTTTCCTCACCTATGTTGCTGTTTTTCACTGTTCTTTATTCGGATATTCACAGTTGATTGCATTGAATCAAACTGCTCCAACTCTGCTTGACAAATACATTTGAATCCTACCTTTGGCCCTTTGCTGCATGTCGTCCTCTGCCCCCCGTTAATCTAAAGCTATTGTAAAGGCATTAAAAGCCCTAAAAATAAAGAAAGAAAAAGAAAAAAGTTAACATCATTCCTTTAATCAATAGGACAGCTGTTGGCAGGAAAGGGGGAAGGCAGGCAGCAAAGGGCCACGTGTTGGAATTGAACCTTTGCCACTGCTGTAAGGACTGAACCTTTGTACATGGGTTGCATGCTCAACAAGGTGAACTACCAGAGCGGTTTGGAAAATAACACTATTTTCATGCAATCACACCTTTTACAAGCACAGGCAAAAGAAAAGAAGCTGAAAATATTGATTATTGAGACTGCAAAGAGCAGAACAGGAAAGGCGGATTTCTACTTTGAGTTGCAGATAATGTATTCAAACACCCGTCTGGAGTCACAGCCAGTTCACAGGCTTGAACGTGTATAATCAACAGGAAAGCCAAGCTATAAACCATACTGCTTCAAGACTAATGATGCACTTTGGATAGTAACATAAATGCAGCACCTGGTTGTTACTAGGCAGTTTGGTGGTCAGCAAAATGGTATCCTAAATACTGGTTATAATGGTTAAAATGGAAATAAAATGAGACCAATTAGACTCTTTTTTCTTTAAGATACAGTACACAGACTTGTAAATGTATTTCAACATAGTTTTCTCTCGATAGACAATTAGATAAACAGAGGGGATCACACAAAGACAAGCCAAATTGCTGGAACTTTTTTTTTGGTCTTATTTCTAATGGGTAGATTCGGTGGCGTAAACCATTCCAATAATCATTTTGTTTGTTCTCATCCTGACACTTTTGTACAGAACAGCACTGTTAGATTTACTTTTTAAATGGCAGGACAAAAATAAGTGATTGTTCCACTCATCATTCATGCGTCTTTGTTTTAAAATCTCAGGCAGATGAATGCTAGGCTGAAATGTTAAGGTAAACTTTTTCCTGTAGTGAATAGGAGAAAGGTCATGACACATAACAGTAAAAATCCTCCTGAATGTCCCTCTCAGTGCAGAACTGACAGATTATACAGTCTGTCTGTTTGGGATTATACTGTGTTATTATTATTGTATTATACACCACCCAACCATTAATCAGGCTGTAACATACATACACATATGTGTTTGTGTGTGTGAGTGAGTGAGAGAGAGAGAGAGAGAGAGAGAGAGAGAGAGAGAGAGAGACAGAGAGA
>NC_048407.1:2919215-2946572 GCF_013103735.1 Etheostoma cragini
AGAGAGAGAGAGAGAGAGAGAGATAATGTGATCTGTATGATGTTTCACGGTGTAAAGTGAAAGGGAAATAGGTTGTGTGTCTTTGAGGGCATGTAAGACAGTTAACAAGTATTCCTCCTGAAAAGTGCTACCATAAATAAGTCCTTTTATCTATTCACACGCATTTCTTTTCAAGGGAGAAATGGGACATTGTATGTGTTGATGAATGATTGATATGTCTCATGGCTAACTCCCCCAAATGCATTTTCATTGTTAGCTGTGATGATGGGCGTCCTCACAGTTGGGTGAATGGGGAGGCTAGGGAGTGAGGAGGTCTGTGTGTGTGTATGTGTGCGGGTGCATGTGAAAGTCTTTGTTAAAACGTGGGTGCCTGTATTTGCACTCGTTTGTGTCCTTGAAACAAACAGTGATCTCCTGTGTTAACGTCTCAGATGTTGGTGAGCCATCCAAACCACTGCTTGTCTTTTGGGGTTTGGTGATAAAATGATACAAATGTCACACTCATGGGTGGTTTGTTCTGTGGGTCAGTCTATAATTGTCTGCCAGTCTACAAGAATGAATTTACCAAACAAACGGATTTGGCTTATTTGAGGTTTGTGAACAAGTCATAATTTTCAGTATTCTGTAAATCATCTATTGCTCCAATACAAGTCTAAGAGCGAGAGTGAGAGACCGAGAGAGAAGGGGGACGTCCTGTACGTGTGCACATACTGTATAAACCCAAATATTGGCAGATAGTGTCAAATGATTCAGAAAGAAAAAGAGTTCCGGTTAGGGTTCATAGAATCTACACACTAGAAAAAGGTAAGACGCTCTATGATAATAGAGAGAGAAAGTGGGCGACTATTGAGAGATGCAGACAGAGAGAGTAGAGAGAGAATAGAGAGAGAGAGAGTAAGAGTGAGAGTTGGGCCTCAGGCAGTAAAAGACAATGCATGTGTTTATTAAATGGACTTTAAAAGCATTTCCTTTCAAAAGAGGCAGACGTGATAAATGGTGTCAGGGAGTGTAAGTGTGTGTGTGTGTGTGTGTGCGTGCGTGCGTGCGCGCGTGTGCGTGTGTGTGTGTGTGTGTGTGTGCTTGTGCAGGCACACTTGTCTGCGTCTGTTTGCATTTACTTTTGTGAACATCTCTTTTCCAGTTGTGGCAGAGGGGAAATGGGATGTTAACTGAATACACCAACTTAGGAATTAAGCGACGGGAACATAATCCAACAGAGAAGTGCACTGAGCTTAGACCTAATGGTTAACCATGACCTTTACACATCACCTGGGGAAAACTCAGAAACTCTGCTCTACCGGAAGAGACCAAAAGCATGTTATTACGTTTAGTTGGATTTCAGTTGAATGTATACAGGTATCAATTAAAGCCCAGTCAACAGACGGTGTGTCAAAGACACTCCCCGCTGCTTGGCCGCATTGTGGGCCTATGGAGTGACAACGTCAAAACCTAGACACACAAAGTATCAATGCTGTACATATTCTAAATTCACATTATAATCCGTTGACTAAACTATGGCAAGTCCAGTAGTTTAAAGCTGAACCAGGACGTTATACTCTTTTTTTTGGTGTTGTTTGTGATGGATGCTCACAATGGATAGTTTGGGTATTACGTAACTTTACTGTTCACTAGGGTTGCAACTAACTAATTACTTTCATTGTCGATTAATCAATTAGTTGTTGGGTCTATACCCCAACCACAGACTTTTTATCCCACCCCCCTCCGTGAGGCGTTTCTAAGTCTACTTACTAAGTCCCCTCTGTTTTATACTTGTACTCTGCCCAATGACAGTATAGTTGAATCTTATCTAAAAATTTCAGAAAAGGGTGAAAAATGTCCGGTCTGTGTTTCTCAAAGCCCAAGATGACGTCCCCAAATGTCTTGTTTTGTCCACAACGTAAAACCATTCAGATGAATGTCACACAGTAGTAAAGAAACTAGAAAATATTCACTTTCAAGAAGCTGGAATCAAAGAATATCTTACAATATTTCATCTCTTCTTAAAAAACGATTAATCGATTAATCTTTGCAGCTCTACTGTTTACCTTCCTTTTCTCTTTCTAATGAGTCTGACTTACCTGGGGGGTTTAGTTAAAATTTCTCTAAATTTCCTACGGCTCATTCTTCAATGCCACCATGTTCCCAGATATCAGTAATGACTTTGTTGAGCAGTAATATTGTTTTATTAAGTGATGGGAACCATAGCCAAACCTATGAAAATAAGATCCATGTTGTAATTACCCAGAAGTATCATTTAACTACAACTAGGATCCAGACCCATTGGGGTTTGTCCCAAGCCAAAGGGTTTTGCCCTTATTTGCAATGTGTCCAGCATTTTGCAAACAGGCTTTCAAATATGTTAACACCCCATTGATAAGTGTATCAGGAGTGTAACCCAGCGGAGCAGTGACTTGTGTAAACAGCACAGCTATGAGTGTACCACAAAGCGCTTTGTACAATATTTAGCATGTATGCAAATCTTTGCCTTCAGAGATTTCCTCCAACAGTATAAATGCCATTTAAAAATGCTGCAATACACACCTCATTAGTGTTTTCCTTAGGTTTGTGGAAGACTTAGATGCACATATCTGCCGGAGGCTGTAGGAAGAAAGAAAAGGCTACATTATTCAATAAAAGAAATATTCTGTCACATCCCATTACTATATCTGTCTAAATGTTGTAAAAGCAAGAGCAGATAATGAATAAATAGCACTCAAAAAGCTTAAAGACAAAACTAGCTATAGAAGTCCACTGGGGAGCAACTACAATCACTAGATCTGAGAAAAGTCATTTAGTCAGTTTTGATGCTCACATTGATTTTACATTCATTTGGCTTAGGTGGTGCCTAAAATTGCTTGGGTGGGTTGTGGTAGGGAAAACAATGCTTTAACAAAATAAAAGTTCATGCAACACAGCGTGGATTTTAGTAATGGCCAAATGAAGCTTCATGAAGCTCTGTTAGGCATTTACTTTATTTTCCGAGCCCACTAGATGGCGCTCTCTGTTCAACATAGGGTTAACTCACACTCAGTTTCCCTTCCTAGAGCTTGAGATTCCAATGTTGTTGTTTTTTTAAGATAATTTTAGGGGGGCTTTTCCCTTTATGTAATGTGGATAGTGGATAGACAGAAAAGGCGGGAAAGAGATGTGGGGTGACACACAGCTGGGCCGTGGCAAAGAAATCAGCCTACATGGGGCGAACGCTCTTACTGGGGGAGCTCTAGGTCACCCCGGGGCTTTCTTTTTGAATAAACAACGCCAAATTGTGAGCTCAGAAAATAAAGAGAATAGTTCTCAAAGCTTCATTAGGGTTCATTTGGCCGTCACTAGTGGATTTAGGCTGCTCTTAAGTTCTAGAACTGGAGCCAATAGCTCACCAGGTTCAAAAGGTACAACTCTATTCCAGTAGTGTGTCTGTAGAGTTGAATGTGACAACATTGTGCTTCTGTCCCTTTTTTCTCCCTACAGGCTGCATGAGGGACGTACGCCTCAATGGTCGCTACATGCCACTGGACAGCCAGCCGCGAGATGGGGTTTCCCAGGTCAGCATACAAGGCCTCTCCCTTGGGTGCTCGTCTGACTCCTGCAAAAGGAACCAATGTAGTCCCCCCTTCACCTGTGTTGACTTGTGGAGAGTGCATGAATGCAGGTATGCACGCACACACACACACACACACGCACACACACATGCACACACCACGTGTAACCGTACATTCCCCATCCCTTTGACCCAAAGGCGTGAAGACGCGTGCATTAAAACCTACTCACTCCGCCTCTGAAGCTCTTTTTCAGCTTTTCACCTTGGTATTAGTATTGTTCACGGCCACATAGTAAATGTGCTTTGAAACAACCTGGCCCTGACCTACTTTAGAACGTGGGAAAAACTGTAGAAGAAAAGCATCGGTGAGTCTTTGTTTGTTCTAAAGCTGGTGAAAATGTACAAAGGGGGGGCCCTGCAGAAAAAGGTTTAGGACTCACTGAGTCAAGGCTGTGATGGGTTTCATCCTTGCTATTATAACTCTTTTAACTCAATGCTGTGTGTACAGTTGTAGAACACTCAGTAACAACGCATCTATAGCGAAAGACTGCAACAAAAACTGTGGATGTGGAGTTTTGAAAGGCATGGGCATTTACCAAGTAAAATGATGCTGTGGAGTTGCAATATGGGAAGGACCCAGCTGTTTTAGAGCCCAGTCTAGGGAATAAAAAGTCAATACATGTTATTCTTTTCTAGAAGGCCAATAGTTACACTGCAGTACACCATTGAACAGGTTTCAGTAGATTACTGACTGCATCTGAAGCTCAGAGGAATGTGACTCTGGTGGTTCCAAAGTGGTAAAATATTCACTCTGGATTAAAGGTGGATACAGATCGCATATTGACTGTACTTCTAATTATGCCTCAACATCTGAACAGCATCCTTTCTGACTTTGGTGTACCGTTTTCTGACGGACGTTTCAGGACTGTTGATGGAAGTGTAAATACGTAGCTGGAATTAACTTGTCTTTATCGTCCCTCACTGCTCGGTTTCTTGATTAAAAACCACAGAAAAGAATGCGTTGTGACTGCCAGAAAATCTCCAAGTGTCAACCTTGTTGAAGGTCATCAGAAAATGCGATGTGCTCATTTTGAATTCTTTTGAAATTGCTTTCTGCTCTTTGAAAAACAAATGAGCAAGTAAACTGGTTTAGCCTCTTAGTCATGGGCGGCGTGTCAAGTAAACTCAGATCAGCTCAGTGCTGCGACCCCCTCAGCCTGCCTGGCAGAGGAGAAATACTGTGGAGCTGCTTCAAATTCCGTCCTGCAAAGACATCGCCTATTCATTTTTATCGGTCTCTGCACACATCTGCCAGTGAAACACCACCAGGGATGTTTTCCAGGCTGCACTGGTGTGCATATTGGATTTGATTAGATAGACTTTATTGATCAAAAATTTGGAAATATGAGACTGTACAAGTAATAATGATAAGGATAAAATACAAGAACAATTATTCATAAATAAAGATAAAAAAAAGGAAAGCATGTACAGACATATGTACATATAAGTGTTGCCGCGGGTTTGTGGGAGGGTGAAATCCAAACCAGAAGTCCAATCTAAAGGCTTGTCAAAGAAAATGACACAGCGGGGGCAGTTATACTCTTTGAGGGATGATTGTTCAGCTCTGGCACGTAGTCCCAACAACAGCAGCCTTCCTCTCTGACCGCGGTGTTAGCAAGCGAAGCATGATTGGCCTTATGGGTGACTTGCTGGCTGATACTAAACTACAATGCAGCAAAAAGTTGAGCCAGGATCTTGTTTTGTTCTTCTGCCAGAGCTTTCTGCCACGACATCCCCCACTACACTATGACTGCTGTGGTGTTTAATGTCAGGCTACATCTACACTACCGAGTTTTGGTTTAACCATCATGTTGTCCTCGGTTCAGATTGACCCGTTTTCCTACATTAATGTTCTTTTTAATTCCCCAAAATAACATGATTGATTCCACACAATGCTCTTTGGCAAGTACAAATCTCTACTTTCATTCATTTTGGGCATCTTATTCAATTTTATAGCATTTGAAAAAAAGATTGAAGTGTTTTTGAAATAGTGTTGAATAAAGGTTGACATATTCCAGTCTGTGATTATCCATCAACATCCATTCCTGTAATTTTAGTCTGAATAATTCCTAATTTCTGCTTTTCTAACTCAAACATTAGGTATAATTCCCTAAAAATTAGGTTTATTGACCATAAATTCCAGAAATAACCGTAAAACTAAAGTTAAGTTTGTGTTATGTAGTGTTAAACGTCAAAAGAAGTGACAAACATTGAAAAAAGTGTTGGAAAAAAAGGACAAGAACATAAGCAAAAAAAACATTGATAAAAAAGGCATCAAATTAATTTTTGGTTAAACACGGCCTTTAGAGAGACTTCTGAAACGTAAATCCCAATAAGAGCTAGTGTGTTCAGCTACAGCCATGTCTTCCTTTGAAAGGTAATTTAGAAGGCAGTGAACCCCATCTGCTCTGTTACTAAGCTACACGCCTAACATGTCGGAGGTGAAAAATAAATTATTTCCCCAGCACTCTTACCCAGATGGGATTCACACTTTTGCATGATCAACATTTCACATACACTTCTGTATGAGGGTTATTTGTTTGTCAGCAGGAAATGAGGAATGTTGTGCGTTGAAAAGTCGCAGCAAACTAACAGCCCTCTCCTGTGGCTCCTGTGGAATCAAACGCTGAGTGCTCTTAGCCACATGCACTAATATCAGCAATTTTATTCTGCCATTGGAAACATCAGCCTCTATTCAGTCTTTGCTGCCCTGCTTTTAATCTTGCCCTTACCTTTTGTTCACTCCTCTGATCCGCTCACCAGCATCATCCATCCACCTACTCATTTTTTTCTTCTTCTTTTTTTTTAACAATAGCTCTCATTCTTGCACTCTGCCCCTCCATTTCTTGGTTTGAATGGCTCTCAGCTTGCTCACTCCTGCTCAGTTTTTTCAACCCATGTACCAATGCACACATGCACACGCACACACACACACACACACACACACACACACACACACCCTCCATCCCCACCCTGCTTAGTTGTTTGCCTGTTTCTCTTGCCACCACTTGACCTGAACCTTGGAAGATGATTTGAGAGTAGTAAGTGTTGGCAGTGAGACCTCCAAGCCCAGTGTTTGATGCCTGATTACTCAGGGAGGCCACACTCAAACAGTCGAATAATAACACACAGTCTGTAGTGCGGATACTTCTTCTCCCCGGGGCTTGAATACTATTTTTTTAAATATTTTAAAAAACTATGTCCATAATGTCCATAATGTCCATATTTTAAAAAGCAAAATATGGCGTTCAACTATCTGTTTGCTAAACCCCTCTCCTGAACAGTCCAGTCATTGTTTAGCAACCATAACTTAATTTTATTAAATGTTAAAGTGGTTTGCATGGGCCTGTAATCGAAGCAGCAATCATATATTAATCTGATTTAGTTCCTAGTTACTTTACGAATTAAGATGTTTGAAGAAAATGCATGTACTTTACAAAATGTGATGTTTTATCATGAATGAAATTAGCCAACAATATAAGGGCCTACAAGTCCAACTGAAATGATAAGGTCATCAATTACTTAGTTGATTGACAGTATAATGATTGTTTCCAGTGTCTAAAATCTGAGGATTTTTCTACATTGAGTACTTTTAATACTTTAAGTACATTTTCCTGATTATACTTATATACTTTTACTTTACATTTCCAATGCAGGATTTTTACTTGTAATAGTATTTTTACAGGGTGCCATTAGTAATTATACTTAAGTAATGGATCTGAATACTCCTTCCACCGCTGGCCATAACAACTGGTCTGTCGTGGTTTTGAGTTTCTGTTGGTTTTGAGGTTCTGTTGTTGTTTCCTGTTTTATTTTGTAGTAGTCTGTCTTGTCTGGTTTTGTTTCCTCTCTTGTGTTTTCCCGCCTTGGTGATTTTCTCCCCCATCCTGATATGATATGAAGCCCTTTTGTCACCTGTGTCTCATTTCTCCTCATTCTCATGTATTACTTCTGTCTTGTCTTTGTCTGGTGTGGGATCATCGTATGGTGTTGGCGAGTTCGGTGCTGTCCTGTCTCTGGATTGTTTTGTCTCACGTTCCCAGTGGTTTTGTGTCTGGACAGTTTGGTTTTAGTTTTTGTTAAATAAATGATTTTCTTATGAGAGGATATGTTGCACAGAGTCAACAGTGTTCGTTGCACTGTCCAGCGTCCGTCAGATTGTATAAGACGGTTTTCTATATCTGGTACACTTATCTATCGCTGTACACTTATCTATCTTTGCTGTTGCAAGCTGCAATTTCCCCACTGTGGGACAAGATTTGTCCCACAGTGGGGAATAAGTCTTGTCTTATCTTATCTTATCTTATCTTCTCTTCTCTGAACTGCATTTGGGTCCAAGCATCGATGATAATCCGTCACTATTTCGCTCGCAGTTCTTTTACGGTGCCCTCACGTGGCCAAGACAACAAATCTGAAATAAATCAGCTTTAAATGACATTTCAGTTTTTTATCACGGTGTAGTAAGTTCATGTTTTGTTATTTTATTATATGTTCTCAGATATTTTACATTTTTGCTTACATTATTTCCAAAACAGTAGACCGACAACGTTGTATGCTTACTGCTCTTGCAAAAGACAACATAAGGCAAGTTGAAAACATCTCTCATTAGCCTTCTCCACTTCAGAATGACCCATCTAGCAAAGCCATATTACACTGCAGACCGCGACTTGTCAATAATAATTAAAAAGCCCAAACAAGACAGCCCCTTATAGCATCCAAAATCTCCAAAAGGTATCTAATGTAATGAACAGTGGCTTGAGAAAGTTTACACCCCCATGCTAAAGTTGATTAAACAAAGGAATATAAAAAGATCTTGTGGAAAAGGATCTTAACGCCTTAATTCAAAAAATTGGAAAAACCAACCTTTTACGGACACCAATTTTCTTTGTGAATTAATAATGTATTGTAAATAAACAAATGTTCTTCCGTAAAATACAGAGGAGCTTAGTTGCATATGAATTTGATTCATGCGAGACTGAGTTTGGTAGATGATACAGTGGGAACCCTTTAGTATTTTGTCTGGATTAGTTTTACGGTGGAAGGGGAACAGTTATGAGGTAAATTACTGTCACATTTTGAATTTAATGTGGCTGCTTCATAATTAAGTCAAGTCAATATTTATAAGCTTGAAGAAATCTCCAGAGACCAGAGGCAAAACTCATCTCTGATGTCGTCAAAATGTACAGCCAGGGAGCTGCTCCATAGACATCCAAAGGGATGCTGAATCACTGGCCTCGTAAAATGTTTGTTTGAGCTGTTACACCCAAATGAGCTTTTAATTATCACAGCACTTTCTGAAGTGATGCAGAAAATGTGCCCCTGTCTGCATAAAAGCATCCTTGTTAACGCCAGTGTCGCAGTCAGCACTGTCCTCTCCTCCAGTTCATTCTCTATTGAGGGAAAACATCAGTGGAAGATCACTGACTCACGAAAAAGTCATTCTTTTTTTACTGTGGGAAATAGTATTAAACATCCAATAGCACAAATGCACGTTCATACTCATCTTAATTTTATCTTCATATGTTGGAACTGTCCAGTCTGATTGTTTTGTTATTCCTCATGTTCCATCACTTATTTACATGCTGTGTTTTTCTTTGATGCACCTGTAACTGCTGAATCAAATCTAGTGTTATGCACATCTAAATCTACGTGTTGGAATTAAAATCATATTGACGCAACAACCTTTAGGTACTTTCAGGTAATTGTTTTTCATGCATAATTTGAGCAGGGTATAAAGTCAACTAATTCTCTACATTATAAAGTCCATAATTTGATTAACAGTGAGTTTGAGGTCATTGTAAGTACTTTTGTTTCCAATCCTTATGTCTCTCTTTTGAAGTACAAAAAAATGGATTTGCTTTCAATGTATTCACCCAGACTTCGACACAGTAAGTTATGTATGGAACTATGTGTGGAAGATACTACTTTAGAAAATCCTTTTATTTCTTTCTTAAATTCCTTAAAGTTAGTGAAATTCTTTGGCTGATGGCCTTTACCAACTCTACCACTTTTGTTGTTGTTGTTTTTCATTATGAAATCTTTATTATAACATACTTTTAAAGTCATTCAACAACCTTTAATATATCTGTTATTATGTACAGTAAGTGTAAAAGCTATTTAATTAATTCATATTTAAAAACATTAATATAATATCCTGTGATTGTAACACTGCTTTTCTAAAGTTCAAATCTTTGTCAATCCACTGTGCCGTGAGGCTGAGTATACTCACACGAGCCAGTTGCTCATGATTGTGATGTGGCCATGACGTTGTAGACATTATGGAGGCAGACGTCAGCAAAATGATCACAACAGGAGGTGTGTAGGCTTCAAAAGAGCTGATCATCAAATGATACGGTTTATGTCACTAATCTGTCTTTGATACGGTGTAATACTCCCACACTCTGTCCTCATGCAAAATTTTGTTTTGATTATCATTCCCAGCTATTAAATTTAAGACACTGTTTCTTTTCCAACATCATTCATTGTGAGTTACTGACTTACTTTTCAACAAACAAAATAAATTGTCATTTGTACAAACCTTACCTTGAAAATCCGAACATAGAGTATGACATATGTTCAAAATAAATTATTTAGGATTCCTTTCTTCCCCTCCCTGATGTCAACCCTTCTTTGCAGATGTCCTCCTGGCCACATGATCCGTGTGAACGGGACCAGAAAGTCCTGTGTCTATACCCTCTGTGCTACGCGGCCTTGCCACCGGGGGACCTGTGTGGCCCAGTCACCCTCCAAATTCACCTGCCACTGCCCAGAGGGTTACAGAGGACACCACTGTGAGACAACATTGGCCATCTATCGGGAGGACGTGGGCCTGAGCTTCAGCTCCCTCTTTGCCATCTGTATCTGCTTCATGGCCTTACTAGGTAGCTATTGCGTCAACTGCATGTTACACAAACAGTAATGAGGAGATCATTGCACAACAGGAGGGCTGTTGTTGTTGTTTGTTGTTTTTGTGGTAGCCTCTAGATATTCCTTATGAAAAAGGTGCAAAAGAAATACAGTGAATAAAAAGAGCCAGAGTCAGAATTGATCCAATCACAAGGCATTGTGGTTGTTGTCAACCTGGGGTAAATTATCATTGCTGTGTACATTATACCCCTTTCCACAACACCACTTACTATGCCTAATGGAGACTTTGTCTATACAGACTAGACTATATAATACAGCCACATACGGTGTCACTTATGTTGCCATACTGTCATCTTTTTTCCAACCTGTTTTCCTGCCACCGAGTGGCCAAGTATCATCAGACAGCCTAGAAACCCTTTTCTACCCATTGAAAGACACAAATTTCTGAACCGAAAATAAGTGTCATGAGCTGCATGGACTGGTGGACCCAAGTGCAGAGAGAAGGCAGACAAAAGTTGAGCTTGAATTTTTATTAACAAAGTCCATACAACAGAAAGTGTACAGAAAACAGGAGGCCAGCTATCCAAAAAACAAAGTAACAAGTAAGGACAGGAACCACAAAAAATAGGAACACAGAGACAAAAACACACAGAAAACTACCACAGTGATCTGACACAGGATAAGGAAAGCAGACTAAATCCAGAGGGCAACAAGGTAACAAGACACAGGTGACAAGAGGGCTGGAAACAGGTGGAAAACAGCAGGTAATCACGGGAGCAGGAAAGCACAGGAAGTAAAACTAAAGACAAGATGAGACAAATACCCAGATTTCAAAATAAAACAGGAAACAGAACATATACAAGCCAAGACCAAACATAACTCCATACAAAAATCACAAGATTGACAGTAACCAGGCTAACAAATAACAGGAAAACAGACTACCACAAGAAGACAAGACAAAACACCCAAACCATGACAATAGGCACACAAGGTAGTCCCCTGAGATTCCTTTACTGCAGTTACCCAGGTTGACACATGCTGGAATTTCCATTCAAGGAACTGATAACTACAAAAATAACTAATGTGCTATTTCAGAACTGAAATCTAGACTTGACAAAATGTGAAGCTCTATCTCCCTCTCTTTTGTTGTGTGTGGGTATAGTAAGACCCTGGGGACAATGTTATCACACTCAAGACTAACACGAATCCGACAACATACGCCACGTTAAATTGGATGTAATAATTACTGTATGGTTCTCCTTTTAGCTTTATCTCGCACTACAGCCACATTATGTTTTGTGCCCATTTGTTAAACATAAACCGTGAGTTATGGAAAAATGTGGGGTTTAATGGGTGCCATAATGCATTTGAGGAGTGTATCTGAAATGCCAGAACTATTCTTACTGTCCACAGCCCAGACGTTGAATATTCTCTCACTGGTACGTGGGCTGGACAATCACAAGTGATCAATTTTCCTCTGAGCTCTGCCCAAAAAGAAGAACTTGAAAAAGATACTTCTACTACTACAAAGATACTACTGCCACAGGTAAAAGGGAAAGGTACATTCCTGAATCCTGGATGTTCTTGACAACAACATCGGGCTTCCGGTGCTTTAGCAGGGAGTGTTTTTGGTCGAGCCCCTAATCTTTTTGAAAGAGGAAAAACTAAATAATGATGAAATTTAAATAATATAATAACCACCCCAACCCCTGCTGCTGCCTGTGTGTGTGTTTGTGTGTGCCTGTGTGTGTGTGTGCGTGTGCCAAGACACATGTGAAGGACTGCTCTAGATCGCGCTTGCACTAACTCGCAGTATGAAAAAAGCAGCATTCAATGAAATAAAGTTAAATGTAGTAGTCTTACAGTAGTAGTACTCCGGGCAGAACAGCAGGGACCTGGGCTTATTCTCAGACCTTGTCAACTTATACAAATGCTGTTAATGACTAGTAAACAAGATGCTGAGTGTAGACAACTGGACAGTGATTACAGATCCAACCCACACAGTCTGGCAGAAAATTTAAAAAAAAGGGAATGCACGAAGCCACAACACACCCTCACACATCTAGGCCAAACCATTTAAAATAACCAAGGAAAAGCAACCCTATTCAAAAATCACAACATTCACTTTTGTCTCAAATCCACATTATGACCACGATTGTAGAAAACTCTGGACATGGCTGCAACATATCACTCCATGTCACTCACCCTAGCATAAGGCCACCAACCATAGACTGTATAAAATATGGACATAGTCTCTGTGACGTAACCCTTAGGTTTCTGAAGAGCCAAAATGAAGCTCAAAGTATGCAGTACTCAGTGGCGCCGGTATCCATCTTGGCAATGCCTGTCTTCTGCAATCCAAATATAAGCAAAAGGTGTAGCAAAGATGGCGCAAAGGTGGGGTGACTGAAGGCTACAGTTACCTTAATTACCAAGAACTCTTAGCCTATATATAACTTAAACGGTGAGTTATAAAACAAAAGAATCTGAAGTTTCACCAAGAAAGAGTTTACCGCAGCATTATTCTTTGACATAGAAAACATTTTTTGACAAGATATGGCACAACGCATTAGTCTACAGACAACATGACAAAAAACTACAAATACCACTTCCAATCTACATCATAATTCTTCCACAACTGACATATAAAGATCGAGGTTTCAGCTTCCCTCTCCACCCCTTTCACTCCTGAAGCTGGTGTCCCTCAAAGTTCATTTCTCAGACCACTCTTTTTTCTCCTCTACATCTCCGACGTCTCACAATTTGATGATGACCTCTGTTGCTAGACACACTTAGAATCAATTCCACTGGCTGCCAAACGAATTCCAAACATGCCCTCCCAAGTGGGCTGCTCCTCCATCTCTTCCCTCACATGTGATAAGCCCTGAGCTATTGTCCAGGCTCAAGATTGACTTCTACTACTAAAACAACAACTTTGCCCGTATTGGTTCTTTTGTTTTTTTGGAGACCTAGAAAAAAATACTGTTATTCATTTGGCAAGTCTCTTTGAAGATGAACAGCTTAAAGCCAGTAATGAACTGACCATTGTTTTCACTATAGTCAGGCTTTCCTCAGCGAAGGGTTGGACTAAAGCTACTGTGCAAGCATTTCCTTTGTGCTGTTTGTTGATGGATTGCAGCACTTTGGACTGACTGTCTATAACTAAAACCCACATTTTGCCATTTTGCTTGTTGAATATTCATCTGCCTCTACCTTTAGCTCTGTGTTCCTATTCCTAAAGGATCTTCTAGTGAGAACGTGCCTCGGGCGCAGCTGTTCACAGAGAATGAGTTGTCAGTACGATGACATGATATTCCTCTTGTTTAATTGAGAGAAACACAGCAGAACAGTAAAGAGTAGTACGAGACAGAGCACAGTACTAGAGAAGAAAACAGATCAGAGAAGAACAGAATAAAACAGGACACAGCCCCATGCCAGAAGAAAACAAGAGGGAGATGAAAAGATTACAAAGCGGAGGCAGCGCACAACACATTGAGAGAAGTGGGAAGCGGGGAGACGTAGTGTTGAGAAGAATGGTGTCAATGTCACACTGCTGCTGGCCATGTCTGCTTGTCTCATTGGTAATTCAAAGGGCACCTCCGTTTGCCCACCCTGAGACCAGACAAATGATCATTTCTCCTCCTTTTTTTTCACCTTCACTCCACAATATCTTTCTTCAAACTTTGCTTTAAGGGCTCCACATCATCTAACCTTGATCCTGCCGAGGCTCAGTTCTGTTTTAAGTGTTAATTACTTGATTTGTAAGCGAATAAGGTGCTGTTTACCCAAACCTGCAGAAATTGAGATGAATGCTCCAGGGGCTTTGGTAGTAATTTCTATCGGTAGAGCACTCCGCGCTTGATCAGCCAAGCGTTCCTCACTCTGAAATTTAAGCAGCAGCAAAAGAGACTTTTTTTCTTTTTTTGTAGGCCTTCAGCCAATCTTGCTTGTGTTGACTCGCAAGAACAAAAGAAGGGCAGCAACTCTCCTAATGCAAGGCTGAAGAAAATAAGGGTGTTCTTTTGAGAATGTTATGACAGGTGAAGATTAAAGAAAAAATCGGCTCTGAAGCACAATTGATATTAGATCATTCTCTTTGATCTTATATAGTGTCATATGGTCAATTTTAAAAAGTGAGGTTATATGCAGTGCGTTTTTATCCAGCAACACTTGGCAATTGCCATATCTTAGCCATGTCAAAAAGAGTCTACATGAATTTTGATGAAAATAATATATATATATTTATATCATTTTCATCAAAATTAATATAGTCTTTTTTAGTTTTTTCCCAGACTAGATATCATTATTAGTAACTAGTATTCTACTAACCTTCTATGGAAGGGATATGGTTACTATCATTAAGTAAATCATTGGTACATCATTAAGTCCAACATTAGGGACTGATGTAACCATAAGCGGAGTTTGACATTAAAGCCGGGGGGCTCATTGTAGCAGCTGAGACCTGTCCTACCACATGGGGAACACAGCACGAGCACATGACAAAACAAACCTGGTAAATAATCATACATGTTTATTTTTAAAGAAGATTTTAAATTACATTCTAACAATTTATGTAACAATTCACCCTTATGAAGTCCGTCTGTGGTGGAATGCCCCGACACCAATCAATATTCGCCCTGTTGAGATGCCTCTTCAAACGCGGAAACAAAGCACAATCACACCATAAAGTGTTAAGACACGTTAAGAAAAGAGATCTGTATTTTATCATAATCCAATGACATGAAAAAAATCATCCACAGCGATCAGTAGATCCACAAAAAGGGTTCCGGTGTATCCAACAAGGCCTACATGCATCCCATTCACCAGCCAACTCCATACAGGTTGAACAAAGTAGAATTAAATGTGTACAAGTCCAAATCTACACAAAACACGCCATCAATTAATAAGCTCACAGCAAATGTATGTACATGTACATGTATGTATGTATTTAGCCAACCTTTATTGCAACTTTGCCATGGCAAGATGTCCAGACTAGTGCAACAGTAATTTGTTTTATGAGTCCTACATATGCTTTGGCAATGGCCTCAAGTGACAGCCCCTTGTCACTTGTCACATAACCCAGAAAAATATTTTTACTAAAGCAGTATATGAAATTAGATGTAGTACCTATCACCATTTTGTTGTTTTCTGTTAGTTAAAATAAATATCTGGTTATTCCAATAATTTTTGAAAGAATTCAATTACCAGTTTCAGCCACTAGTGGGGGCAGTGCCGGGGCAGTGCTCCCCCTGCCCTCCCCCGCAGACTCCGTGGATGGATGTTACCTCGTATGCTTATTTTATGTTTTCAGTTGTTTCTTTTGCTTTTCCAAATGTCATTTTAAAACCTTTTGTTGGTGTTTTATTCAACATTTCTGCTTTAGTTGATAGTGCTAGAGAGAGGAAAAGCAGGGGAGAGACAGTGGAAAAGTCCCTGGGCCGGACCCGGGAACTTGGTAAGGACTCAGCCTTGGAGGTATAGGCTCTACCTGGTGAGCTACCTGGGTGCCCCCCATTTTACATTAGCTGCAGTGACTTTGACCCCTGGTCTGAATAGTTTAATCTAAAGAAAAGTCTTGGAGTTGTTCTGTTACTGTTACTCTTCCATTGATGGAAGCGGGAGGCTGCCAGTGCTGACCCACTGACAATCCCCAGTGTGAAAGCAAAGTTCCTGGTTGAGAAATGTCAACACTGCTCTCACACCGAGTCAATCGGCTATCTCTTGACAATATTAATGATTAATAACCTAGCCCTCTGAATTTATCATGTGGCTCGCATATTGATTTTGTACTCAACGATGGATATTAATTTATTCTGCTTGCTTCGGCTTCTACTTGTGTAGCTGTGTGTAAATATAATTTCTTTACATGAACGCCTTATTAATAACATACTCACCTATATCACTGGAACCATCAGGAATTGTTCCTGCACAATAGCGGTTAGATGCATCTACATTTATTGCAACATATAGAACTGCTGTGAGTAAGTGCAAACACCTACTGTTTTATTCTTTCACATGGAAGGAGAATTTCAATTTAGTGAGGGATACACATTTGCTTATTTTAACTGATCTGTGACAATAAGATAAGACAAAAACAAAGAAAAAAACGAATAAATTGTTTAACACAACCACTATTTATAGTCTGACACAAATAAAAAAAGAGCTACATTTCATGTCAAAATTATAAGTGAAGATGATGAAATTACACTTTAAAATCTGGAAATCAAATTGAAAACCCCCCCAAAAAAGTTTAATTTTTTGTATCCTTACATAGCAGAGTTTTCTGTTTTCTGTTTAGCCCTTTAGCTAGAATATCGATCTATATTATGTATTATATGTTATGTACTCTATATTTATCTCTTATGTGTGCATATGAGAGACAGCTCAAGCATCTGAAGTTTAAGAGTTGTCTGTTGTAAAACCCGACAGACAAAACATAAACCAACCTGGAAACTTAGAAAAGCGTAACGTGAATTAAAATAAAGGTACTTTATTGCCACTTACATGTAGCAACAATCATTCTCTGCTTTTAACCCATTGACAGCGTCCGGGGACCAACTCCAGATCTTAGCCAGTGCCTTGATCAATTCAGTACATGTTTTTTGATGGTGGGGGGGAACCGGAGCAAACCCACGCAAACATGGGGAGAACATAGAAACTCCACACGGGAAGGCCCGGAACGACCTAGGATACAAACCCGGAAACGTCTTGCTGTGAGGCCACAATGCTAACCATTGGACTACTATGACTATTCCCATTTAATAGATGAACTAGTAGCCCAGTGATAAGTAACTGAGCTACTAGTTAATATAAGTATTAAGAAAGTAGACAATATGTCTGGAAACCTTTGGTGTCATTTGCAACATGTTCAGATTTAAAAGTATTTGTGGTTCATTTGTGATGATCACCTCCATGGGGGTTCTGTCGGGCCTTAGGCAGTCACGCAGACTCCACGCGCGGGGATTAAAGAAGGAGATCAGTTAGTCGCATATATCCATACAATCTCCTCTCCCAGAGGAGCCAAGCAGTCAGTTCAGTGATTGCTGCATTGATTATATCACACCAAAGTCCTTAAGAGTGAAGATGTTTCCAAGGTTATCTTTGTGACATTGTTGACAGTTTGAAGGAAGATTGAACAGTTAGTACAGCACATGATAGAGAGTCAAACTAAGTTGTATTTACATTATGTTGGCAGCTGATGGAGAGCTGCAGAATTCAAAAATAGTAGGTTGACTTTGAGACGGATGAGAGACATCACTTGTTCTTCTTCTTCTTTTTATGTACTACGCAATCAGGTAGCAGATTTTTTGCTTGTAGTTGGTGCTGTCGTTTTTCGTTGGTTGGAAAGACAAACTGCTGCAGATTGACTGTATGTGATCAACGTCCAAAAAGCTAAGTGGAACGTAGCCTATTGCAACATGGCATTGTGACTTCGCGTAAATATACACGCCAACTTTCCCTAGCAAAGTGGCGCGTTATCTGTATGCATTTTGAGCTATACACATGTATTTCTACGCTGCATACAGCGGGCATACACATACACGCCACTTGCCGTGTTATCGCGAGAAGAATGTGTTATTGCGAGAAGAAAGTTGAGTTAAGGAAGAATAAACGGTTGGGTTTATGAAAAGAAGAACGCGTTTGGCTTTAGTAGAAGAAGAAAGCAACGGTTGAGTTTAGACCTGATATTGAGGGGCAGCTGTGGCTCAGGTGGTTGAGCGGTTGTCTACCAATTGGAACGTTGGTGCTTCGATCTCTGGCCCTGCAGTCCTGTTCAATTTTCATGCATAAAAATTCACTTATTTTAGAAACTGTAAATGATCCAAACAATTCTATCACTTAACTAAGTGTTTAATGGCCTAATTATTTCAGCTGGGCTTGTAGGCCGTTATATTGTTGAGTAGTTTAATTTATAATAAAACATTGTATTTTATAAACTGTATATGTTTTGTGTGCAAAAATCTTAATTTGAAAAGTCACTAGTAACTAAAGCTGTCAGATTAATGTAGTGAAGTATAAAGTACAATATTTCTATCTGAAATGTGGCAGAATAGAAGTAGAAAGTGGCGTAAAAAGAAAAGTACAAGTAGACCTACTTCAGTTTTTCTACTTAATTACAATACTTGATTAAGTGTAGTGTTACAGAGCCTGCTTCATATTCTGCACAACACCCAAATCTCTCTAGCCGAAAGAATATCAATGCCTACTTAAGCCATGTGTAGCTGGATGTACGGAGGAAGACGTGAGTACATTATGATCCACCCGAACAATGTAAGTCAATGATAATTAGCCTGATAGGGAAGTGTGCTTTGTCTGTGGGAGGAAGGTAAAGTATGTATGCATCCACAGTTATTGACTCACTGTGAGGCGTTTCGGAAGACATATGTGCTGACCCTTTGCCTTATTGCCTCATACAAACACATCCAGTATTCTTCAACAAGGCCCTGGATATCTCCATTTAACCTGATACTGATGAAAAAATTACTATAATAAATATACTATAATAAAGTTCAGATGCAGAATTATCATTTATTTGGAGTTGTGTTTCTTACCATCTTGTGAATGTCATTCCCTTCTCTCTCTCTCTCTCTCTCTCTCTCTCTCTCTCTCTCTCTCTCCCCTTTTCTGTCTTCGGCAGTCCTTTCAAATAAAGGTCAACAGGGCCTTTATCAATAAATAATGTAGATTACAGCAGTTATAATGCAAGAACAGATTGAGTTTAAACTGCACAGTGCACATCTTGTACAACGTAAAATGCATTCGTTAAAGCTTAACCGTCAGTCAACAGTTCATCTTTGCAGTTACTGTTTGTGGAATGAACACTCATTGCATTCATATTTGAAAAGTAATGTGGCTAAATGCATTTCTGAACACCTCCATAGCTGCTTTGGACGATCTGAAATTCCACATCCCCTAAAAGGTGAATTTACAATTGAACTCAACAAAAAAAAAGTTCAGTGATCCGAGATGCACGCTGATCAGTGGTGTATAGGGAAAACACACACAGAATTAAAAGCACTTTGTGAAGTAAAAGAAATGGATCTATTTTGATACCTGACATCTGCACAGCAAAAGATCACCATAAACCTGTTTGTGTGTCCGTGGTTGTGGTGTGTAGTCAGGGTGAAAGTCTGTCCATACTTTATAAGAGAGCGTAGCTGAGGTACAAGTAGATTGAAGCATGACACTCTTGAGACCACCCTAACAAGAGGGATCGATAGTGAGACCAATGGTGAGTGGAAAAGATAGAAAGGGACACTAAGCACAGCTACCTTGACAAAACAATAGAGCAAAATGTAGAGAACAGATGTGAACCAAGCTGATATATTTGACAGATATTGTCCTTGGATTAAGGATTGTATTAGGTTTCCATGGAGATCTTTACTGCCCTATGAAGTAAACAATTGACACAGATGGAAAAGACTTTGAGGACACATTTACTTACTTTTTTATTTGATTGAAATAATGTGTGTGGGAAGACTACAATTGAATGGTAGTTTGTGTTCCTGAACAGCTTTAAGTAGTTTAACTCTATCATTTTCACGCAGACGTGGTCATTTGAAGCTAGGAACCAACGAGAACTTCATTACACCTAAAACAGGTTATCAGCAGCAACATATTGGTATTGGCCGTAAAAAACCTGTAACAATGCTGTGAAAAAAGTCGTGATAAATCAAGCCTGTAGAGACAGATAGCTGCAATAAACAGAATTATAGTTTGATGAGGCCAAAATCCATACTATAGTATTGACTTGCGTTGATGTACTCATAGACACTGATCTCATTCCAGGGCAGCTCGGATATTGATTGTCTGAATGGAAATCCCATTACACACCCACACACACACACACACACACACACACACTCATTCAGCAGAATTTGAAGTATGGATTTCCCTGGGCATTAGATGCCAGGCGCTACCGTCACACTGTGCATCCGCTCTTAAATAAATGGGAAGTCTTGGATGCTTTAAGAGGCCTCTGCATGACGTTCAATAACACCTCTCTTTTACATTTTTTACAACATTTCCCTGTTTATAGTTAACAATACTTGCACAAGTCATTGGGAATTGGGGGTGTGTTCCTACAAAATCAATTCATTTCAAACTGGAATTGGAATCTAGTATTGTGCGGACTAGAGATGTTCCTATACCAATACCAGTATGGGTATGACCTTCAATACTGCCTAAAATGCTGGTATCGGTATCGGGAAGTACTGGAGATTATACACTGATCCGATGCCACATAATAAAACAAAACAAAAAAAACACGTTAAAGTTGTTTATTTATGTCCTTTTACCCGACGGTCAAACTGGACAATAACGTCTGTGGCGTTCATTTTGTTCATGTTTCACAAAGAGTTTAACCTGAGCCAGACAGGCAACAAAGATATAAATCATATCACATTGATACAGGGATAGTTGTATACTGTTGTTAAAAAATAATGAAATGTATTTTACACTAGTATAGGATCAGTACTCAGTATCGGCAGATACGCAAGTTCAGGTATCAGAATCAGTATCTGGAAGAAAAAAATAGTATTGGACCTTCTCTAGTGCCGCCAGCTCAAGGCACCTGCTGGAGGTCCACAATGAGACTAGCTTGCATGGAAGTTGTTGTTAAAAACTAGGAAAAGATAGTTAAAGATTAAAGGTGCAGTTATACAGAGGGAGTATTAGGCAGGAGTGTAAGTTAAGCAGAGAGAGTAAGAAAGTAAAGTAAAAAAATAAAACAAATAAAGGAGTCGATGGTTGAAGAGACCACTGGACCTTGGAGGGCAGTGTAAACAAATAAACACATAATCTTTCTTTTCAGGCTCACTTGCACGCACGCACGCACTCACACACACACACACACACACACACACACACACACACAGACACATACAATGCCGATCAAATTCTCCATTTCACTGTTTGCCCTCTGGAGAGGGCCTTTGAACAGTGCAGATTCATCTTGTACGCCCTGACCTCCAGCTTCCTTGCTCACTTCCCCATGGAGCCACTTCTTCATATACACACACACGCGCGCATGCACACACACACGCATTCACACACATTGAAGATGGGAGTGGGTGTAAACACATAAAGACTTAAACTCCACCGCCTTACCCCAAGCAGTAACCTCTTATATTTGCAGTTTCTTCCCTTTGCTCTTATCTATAGGCGGTACTTCCCCCCTCATACAGTATATGCCTGAGCCCTAATGCAGAGAGGATATTGATCCATGCAGTATAGTACAGTTGTCCTCACAGCAACTCGAGATCAGATTTATTTGTGTGTGTCTCTATTCACATCACATCCTGCCTATTTTTTGCTGTATAGTTTCTTACCCAAGTGAGAAAAAGAAAGTCCTAATAGAGTCCATGTGAAGTGTGTTGCTTGTTTGCACATCCACATAGCCTCTGGTATTACATGTATCTTACACCAAAACTTGATATCTAACCTAATCAGTTGAGTGCCAACCACTCTGAAACAGATACATGTATGTCTAGGGCGTTCAAGATTCTGGAGCTATACAGTACATTTTGATGTATTAATATTAATGCATGTTATTTATGCAGCAAGTTTCAAAACAGAGTTACAAAGTGCATCATATTTATCCATTTACATGTCACGCATACACTGCAGTCTTAGCATACACTCCCAGTCCTTCATAACCTTCAACGCCCCATCGGTTTGTACAGAGCTTGGAAAGAAGGATCTAAAGCTGTCCAGCTTGATCTCGCTAGAGGATTTAAACTCATTTTAAGGGTAGTGGAAAATGCATCTTTGGAATCTTTCTATTGTTTTTAGTACTTTAGTGTCTTAGGTTCACTTGGCACTTTTGTTTAAATATTGTGTACATTTGGTTAATCTTAATTAATACCAATAATACCTTAGTTACTACCATTGTAATCAGAGTTTTTGTCTGTTACTGATGTCTCTTGAGAGTGAGCTCCTGTGTCTCATTGATATACCTGTATAAATAAAGGTTATAAAAATATTCTATGACTTTTTATAGCATACTATACAATCACTTTTGTATAGTATTGTTACTATATGTATGTATATGTATATGTACTATAGACTGTTAACATTAATTATTTTTTACAGTCAATGGCTTTACTTTCTAAACTTTATTTTAATGTAAAGAATGTAACCTTTGAAAGAAAAGTGTAAGTCTGTTTTATTTGATGATTTTACAGAATGTCTTACTCACGAACACTTTGTTGATGTTGTTAGACTATGAATTTTTTATGTCTATTTGCAACATTCAATACTCTTACTTTTATGACTTGTTTTGAACTACCATACTATGACTTTTTCATTGCTTTTTTAACATGCTATACTGTGACTTTTTACGACTTTCTTCAAGATACTAAACTACGAATTTTTAGTGCAGTTTTTGCAGTGCAATACTATCAGTACAGAAGTTTAGCATGTGGCTTAGGAAGTAGAGCATGATGTTCTTTAACCACAAGGTTGACAGTATAATACCAATTTCATTTGCAGCCCTTTTCTATTTTTTTCAACATACTATACTATGACCTTTTTTAATATACTAATTTACAAGTTTATTTATGACTATTTTTAACGTACAACAGTCAGATTTTTTTTTGACATACTATTCTGTGACATTTTAGTGTTATTTTTTGACACACAATAACATGACAATTTTTTATACATATTATCCTATCAGTACAGTGGTTAAGCATTGGGCTCAGGTGGCTCAGACTACACTGTTTTTCACTAACCACAAGGTTGACAGTTCAATCCCCGCCTCCTTCTGTCTTCACGATTAAGTACCTTTCAGGAAGACTCTAAAAGTCATTAAAAAGCAACAATTATAAACATGTATTTCCCATTTCTTGTCATATTATGGCTTTAAATGCCTTTTTGGACCCTTTTACATTTTCAACAGCTGTGGCTCAGCGCCAGAGCAGTCTTCTGCAAAGTGGGAGGTTGTGGTTCCATCCCTGGCCCTGAGCACCCATGTCAAAGTGTCCTTGGGCAAGACACTGAATCCTGAATTTCCCTTGATGCTGCACCATCTGTGAGTGAATGTTTGTCTGATGAGCAGGAGGCACCTTGTACGGAAGCCTTGGCCACAGTGTGTGAATGATTCCTGTACTATGTAAAAGTGCTTTGAGTAATGTGAATGTAAGAATTCTACACAAGGACTGTAGACTTACTGTACTATATGAATTCATAAATATTATGACGTACTATACCATGACTTTTTGAGGACATTTTTTGACATACTATGCTATGACTTTTTTTAAGAAAATATTTTGACACACTGTACTATGACTTTTTTTCGGACAAACTGTATAAACTAATACATTTTCAAAATACTCTGACTTTTTTTCTGACATACTTTAATGTGATTTTGTAATGATTTGTTTTACATACTATACTGTGACATTTTTCAACTCACAATACTACGACATTTTTGTTCAACTGATAGTACAGTGGTTAAGCATTCAATGCTTTTCTATGTGTACAAAAATAAGTATCCTCTGAAAACCTTTAAAGCACCAATTGTGAACATATATTTCCCATATTTTGTAACACTATGGCTTGTATATGCCTTTTGGAACATACTGTATTATATGAATTCATACATTTTTTGACACCTGTAGCATTTACCATACTACACTGACTTTTAAATTATTTTTTCAACATACTATACTATTATGACAATTAATCAATGGGCTCATTAAGTAGAGTGTCTTTTCCTCTAACCATAGGGTTGTGTGTTCAATCCCCGCCTCCTCCTGTCTATGCAAGACTTGATAAAGACTTTAGTTACAAATTATAAACATTGATCTCCCTTTTTTGTCATACTATGGCTTTTATATGTCTTTTTGGAAATGCTATGCTAGATGTAATGAATTCGTAAATTTTGCAACATACTATACCATGACTTTTTGTGACTTTTTTGTCATACTATACTATGACTTTTTTTCCGACATAGTTCTATATGACTTAATGAGTTTTTTTTACATACTATACTATTGCCTTTTACTATACACAATACTTCTAGTCTTTTGTTCTAGTAATGGTACAGTGGTTAAGCATTGGGCTGATGTGTCTTATCAACCACAGTATGGTATCCTTAAAACACAAGGTTGACGGTTCAATCCCCACCTCCTCCATGATTAAGTGTCCTTCTGCAAAACTCTGAATGCCACTGAAGCACCAATTATAAACCTATATGTTTCAATTCCTGTCATCTTATGGCTTTTTTATGCATTTGTGGACAAATTATACTATAAGTAAGGAATTCATACTATACTATGTCTTTAAGCGACTTTTTTCAACATACTATACTTGGCCTTTTTAATGACTTTTTCGACATACTGTACTATGACATTTTTACAAACTATATTATGACAGTTCGGGCTCATGTGGTTGAGGAAGCAAAGCATGATTTCCTTTAACCACAAGGTTGATAGCTAAATCCCCGCCTCCTCCCGTTTACATGGCTAAGTATCCTTCAGCAAGACTCTGAAAACCAGTGAAGTACCAATTACAAACATATATTTCCAAATTGTTGTCATACTATATTACTATACTATAAGTAATGAATTCATACAATTTTCAACATACTATTCTATGACTTTTTAATGACTTTTTCGACATACTGTACTATGACTTTTGTCCGTAAGACTGTAATAAGACTTTTTATGGGTATAGTACTCTGCTGTTTGTGTTCTACTAATAGTACAGTGGTTTAGGATTGGGTTGCTGTGACTAACCCACAAGCTTGACAATTCAATCCCTTCCTCCTGCTATCTAAATATCAAGACTTTAACATACCTATTCTAAATGTTCATTTAACATTTGTTGTCATACAATGGCTTTGTATTCCTTTTTGGACAAACTATACTATATTTAATGAATTCATACATTTTTCAACATACTATACCATGACTTTTTAATGACTTTTTTAACATACATAACCCTAACCCTATGTCAAAAAAGTCATTAAAACGTTGTTGACATTTTTTCCGACATACTTTAACATTACTTTTTTTTTATTTTTCTTTACTATACTATACTATGACATCTTTCTCCACACAATGCTATTCATGCCTTTTTTGTCCTGCTAATACTACGGTGGTTAAGTGTTTCAGGAGGCAGAGCATGTTACCTCTAACCACAAGGGTGACAGTTCTATCCCTCCCTCTTTAAATTATTATTTTCTTTTTTAATGACTTCTTTGACATACTATATTATGACAGTTAAGCATGGGGCTTGTGTAGCTCAGGAACCAGAGTTTGTTTTCCTTTAACCACAAGGTTGAAACTTCAATCCCTGCTTTCTCCTAACTACATAGCTAAGTAACTTCAGCAAAATTCTGAAAGCAATTAAAGCACCAATTATAAACATATGTTTCCCTTTTGTTGCTAATAAACAAACATACTATAGCTTTTAAATGCCTTTTTGGACATACTATTCTATGTGTAATAAATTCATACATTTTTTGACAAACTATACTATGACTTTTTCATAAATTTTTCAACATACTACACTGTGACTTTTTTGAGACAAACTATACAATGACTCACGTGTAACTCAGGAACCAGAGCTTTTTTCTCTTTAACCACAAGGTTGACAGTTCAATCCCCGCTTTCTCCCATTAATATGTCTAAGTATCCTTCAGCAACATACTATACTATAACTTTTTAATGAATTTCTCGACATACTATACTATGACGTCTTTTAGACATACTATACTGTGACTTATTTCCAAAAGACTTTTTAATGATTTTTTCGACATACTATACTATGACATTTTTTCCGACATACTTTAATATTACTTTTTTTGACATACTTTGCTAGCGCCATTTAAGCATTGGGCTTGTGTAGCTCAAGAACCACAGCTTATTTTCCTTTAACCACAAGGTTGACAGTTCAATCCCTGCTTTCTCCCATCGACATGGCTAAGTATCCTTCAGCAAAATTATGAACATACGTTTCCCATTTGTTGTCATACGATGCCTTTATATGCTTTTTGACAAGCTATACTATATGTAATGAATTCATGAATTTTTCAACATACTACACTATGACTTTTTGCGATTTTTTTCGACATACTATACTATGACTTTTTTGACATACTATACTATGACTTTTTTTACGTACTATACTATGACTTTTTTGACATAATATACTATGACTTTTTTGACGTACTATACTATGGCTTTTAGCAATGTTTTTCGACATACTATACCATGACTTTTTTGACATACTATACAATGACTTTTAGCGATGTTTTTCGACATACTATACTATGACTTTTTTGTGACTTTTTCGACATACTTTACTATGACATTTTTTCCGACATACTTTAATATTACTTTTTTTGACATACTTTACTAACGTCAGTTAAGCATTGGGCTTGTGTAGCTCACGAACCACAGCTTATTTTCCTTTAACCACAAGGTTGACAGTTCAATCCCTGCTTTCTCCAATCGACATGGCTAAGTATCCTTCAGCAAAATTATGAATGCAAATAAAGCATCAATTATGAACATACGTTTCCGATTTGTTGTCATACGATGCATTTTTATGCATTTTTTGACAAACTATTCTATATGTAATGAATTCATGAATTTTTCAACATACTATACTATGACTTTTAGCGATTTTTTTCGACATACTATACTATGACTTTTTTGACATACTATACTGTGAATTTTAGCGATATTTTTCAACATACTATACTATAACTTTTTTGACATACTATACTATGACTTTTAGCAATGTTTTTCAACATACTATACTATGACTTTTTCGACATACTATACTATGACTTTTTTGGCATTCTATACTATGACTTTTAGTGATGTTTTTCAACATACTATACTATGACTTTTTTGACATACTATACTATGACTTTTAGC
>NC_048407.1:2946672-2962789 GCF_013103735.1 Etheostoma cragini
TTGACAAACTATACTATGACTTTTTGACATACTATACTATGACTTTTTGACATACTATACTATGACTTTTTTGACATAATATACTATGACATTTTTGACATACTATACTATGACTTTTAGCAATGTTTTTCGACTTACTATACTATGACTTTTCTGACATACTATACTACGAATTCTAGCGATTTTTTTCCGACATACTATACTATGACTTTTTTTACATACTATACTATGACTTTTTTTACATACTATACTCTGACTTTTAGCGATGTTTTTCGACATACTATACTATGACTTTTTTTACACACTATACTATGACTTTTTTGACATACTATACTATGACTTTTTTGACATACTACACTATGACTTTTTATCGATGTTTTTTGACATACTATACTATGACTTTTTTGACAAACTATACTATGACTTTTTTGACATACTATACTATGACTTTTTTGACATACTATCCTATGACATTTTTGACATACTATACTATGACTTTTAGCGATGTTTTTGGACATACTTTACTATGACTTTTTTGACGTACTATATTATGACTTTTTTAACATACTATACTATGACTTTTAGCGTTTTTCTTCAACAATCTATACTATGACTTTTTTGACATATTATACTATGACTTTTTTGACATACTATACTATGACTTTTTTGACATACTATACTATGACTTTTCTGACATACTATACTATGACATTTAGCGATTTTTTTCGACATACTATACTATGAGTTTTTTTACATACTATACTATGACTTTTTTTACATACTACACTATGACTTTTTTTCATACTATACTATGACTTTTAGCGATGTTTTTCGACATACTATACTATGACTTTTTTGACATACTATACTATGACTTTTTTACATATTATACTATGACTTTTTTGACATACTATACTATGAGTTTTTTGACATATTATACTATGACTTTTTTACATACTATACTATGACTTTTAGCGATGTTTTTCAACATACTATACTATGACTTTTTTGACAAATTATATTATGACTGTTTTGACATACTATACTATGACTTTTTTACATACTATACTATGACTTTTTTGACATATTATACTATGACTTATTTGACATACTATACTATGACTTTTTTGACATACTATATTATGACATTTTTGACATCTCATACTATGACTTTTAGCGATGTTTTCGACATACTATACTATGACTTTTTTGACATACTATACTATGACTTTTAGAGATGTTTTTCGACATACTATGCTATGACTTTTTTGACATACTATACTATGACTTTTTTGACATATTATACTATGACTTTTTTGACATACTATACTATGACTTTTTTACATACTATACTATGATTTTTAGCGATGTTTTTCGACATACTATACTATGACTTTTTTGACAAATTATATTATGACTTTTTTGACATACTATACTGACTTTTATAACATACTATACTATGACTTTTTTTACATACTATACTATGACTTCTTTTACATACTATACTATGACTTTTAGCGATGTTTTTCGACATACCATACTATGACTTTTTTACATACTTTACTATGACTTTTTTGACATATTATACTATGACTTGTTTGACATACTATACCATGACTTTTAGCAATGTTTTTCGACATGCTATAGTATGACTTTTTTGACATACTATACTATGACTTTTATTACATACTATACTATGACTTTTTTTTACATACTATACTATGACTTTTTTTACATACTATACTATGACTTTTAGCGATGTTTTTTGACATACTATACTATGATTTTTTTACATACTATACTATGACTTTTTTGACATATTATACTATGACTTGTTTGACATACTATACTATGACTTTTTTCACATACTATACTATGACTTTTAGCGATGTATTTCGACATACTATACCATGACTTTTTTGACAAATTAAATTATGACTTTTTTCACATACTATACTATGACTTTTTTACATACTATACTATGACTTTTTTGACATACTACACTATGACTTTTCTGATATACTATACTATGACTTTTAGCAATTTTTTCACATACTATACTTTTATTTTTTTAACATACTATACTATGAATTTTTTCAACATACTATACTATGACTTTTTTCAACACACTACACTATGACATATCTCGACATACTATACTATGAAAATTTTCAACATACTATATTATGACAGTTAAGCATTGGGCTCATGTGGCTCAGGAAGCAGAGCATGTTTTACTTTAACCACAAGGCTTACAGTTCAATCCCCGCCTCTTCTTTTCTACATGATTAAGTATCCTTCAGCATGACACTTCTGAGAACTGATAAAGCACCAATTATTAGCCTATATTTCCCATTTTTGCATACTACGGCTTTTATATGCATTTTTGGACAAACCATACTGTAACTTTTATGATTTTTTTCAACTTTTTAATATATAACTTAATTGATTAATCATGCATTTGTCATGCAACATTCAATAAAGAGAAACGAAATCCTTGCCTTAATGCTATCTCATCATTTGGAAGTCTGCTTCCAAAGTGAGTTCATAACTCTGTGTACATTGGCGTAAGACTTCACACACACAAAATTCATGTAATCAGGTTCTTTATCAATTATGAATTCACTTACCTATAGAATACACACTAGTAAATCATAAGAAGAAGAAAATGTAGAAAATTGTAGAATGAACACATTAATGGCAGTATCCCTATTTCTTCCCTACACAAGCCAGAGCGTCAACCCAGCGTACAGGCAAATTAGGCTTCTGCCTCCTTGGATTGATGAATTGATGCATAGATGAAAACTGGATGAAGGCACAGCCCACATGGAGATGGTGATAGAATATGGCAGCAGGGGTTCTGCTTGGTCTCGGCTTTCCCTGTGGGCCACTCCCCCGGGTTGTTCAGCTCCCCTTCTTCAGCCACAGGCATAGCTTGTATGATTCCCTGACCGCTTGTGTTTCTAGAGCTAGGACTTTCCTCCAGTGATTATATGTTTACTCCCTTTTGGAGGATGAAAGTGAAAAGTCCGATTGATATCTATATTTTTCAGTGAATTCCATTATCTCTCTATGTCAGCTGACTTTTCATCATAATTTAGTATGTTGAAAAATTCATATTATAGTATGTCAAAACAGTTCTAAAGAAGTCATAGTATAGTATGTTGAAAAAGGTTTTTAAAACATCATAGTATAGTATGTTAAAAAACGTTATATAAAAGTCATAGTATAGTATGTCTGGAAAAACAGTCTGATTTATATCTAAAGTTTTCATTTTTCAACACTCTGAAAACTGTTAAAACACCAATTATAACATTTATTTCCCATTTGTTGTCATACTATGGCTTTTTATGCCTTTTTGGAAATACTAAACTATATGTAATGAATTCATAAATTTTTCGACATACTATACTATGACTTATTAAATGACTTCTCTTTATGTCGGCATCATAGTATAGTATGTTGAAAAAAGTCAAAAAGTCATAGTTGAAAAACATTTTAATAACATCATAGTATAGTATGTTGAAAGATTCATAGTATATAGTATGTTGAAAAACCTTATAAAAAAGTCATAGTATAGTATGATTTATATCTACATTTTTCAGTAAATTTTGTTATCTCTTTATGTCAGCAGACATAGCATAGTACAGTATGTTGAAAAAATGCAAAAAGTCATAGTTAAAAAAACGTTTTAAAAACATTATAGTATAGTATGTTGAAAAAAGTCAAAAAGTCATAGTTTGTCAGTGAATTTTGTTATCTATATATGTCAGCAGACATATTATCATAGTACAGTATGTTGAAAAAAGTTTGTAAAACATCATAGTATATTATGATGAAAAGAAGTTCTAAAAAAGGTATGTCAAAAAAGGCATTGTATAGTATGTTGAAAAAAAGTCCTATCCTGGACCAGCTGCTTCTCTACACTGTTTTCCACAGTAAATAAGGACCATAGTGGTCGAGGCAGGGGACTGGACCTGTGAGCTTGTGTTTTCCAATTCACTGCCTCTCTAACATCACGACCTCTCTCTGCAGCCGTCCGCCACACATGTCTACCACCGGAACAAAAGTTCTTCTTCCAGTTTCTTGATCATTTCCCCCCTTCTTGTTCACTGCCATTGAAAGCCAGTATTCCACTCAAAAAAAAAAGAAAAATTAAAGAATCAATCTCTTGAAACAATGTCATCTCATAAAATCTGCCAGACACTGGATATGTAGCGAGGGGGACAAGTTGACAGTAAATGATTATTGATTTCTCCTTCCTTACTGCGCAGCTGGTTTATGGCTGAGTGAATTCACTCTTACAGAGTTGTCAGACGGTGGGAGTTTGACTGCCGTCTGTTGCTATGCTTACATGATTGATTGCTGGGTTTGCGAGACGCATGGATCAGGACCATGGACAGCAGCAGCAAGTCTTAAAAATATGTTGGAATTGTTTAAGATTGCAGATTTCTTTTAATACATTGAAGTCTTAGCAGATATTAAGCTGTTTTGAACAGCCTGGTGTAAAGGGTGGTGGACAAGGTTGGACCTAAATGAGAGATGACTGGCAAGGTAGTGAGTGGAAAAATCCATAAAATAGAAGGTGACCACAAAACAGCAGGTCAGGTTATCCCCAAAAACGAAGACTATCAAAATAAAACAGGAAACAGAACATACAACAGAAAGATCACAGGAAACTCAAAACCACGACCCCTGTGTGTTCATAGTGCTGCCAGTTGTAATGATCTGTGGTAAGTAAGAGCAGCTGTACAGCCTTTGCAAAACTAAACTACATTTGAGAAAGGTAGGGCTTATTAAAGGATTCAGTTAGGCTCAATTAATGCTGTGTGGCAGAGTGAAACCGTGTGTAGCAGGTTAATATTTAACATATACACGGAAGGGTGAGTGAATTGTGAAGTGTTAACGGCATGAGGTGATAGGGATGCAACAAGGCTCCAGGGACTTGTTAGTACATCTGAAAAATTCACAGCAGCGCTAGAGTGCAAAACACATGTAGATTGGTGTGTGTGTGTGTGAGTGAGTGAGTTAGACAGAGAGCGAGACAGAGAGAGAGACATACAGAGAGAGAGAGGGCTTTATGTGTATTATATGTTCACCCTCATGTTGTCCTTGGATCAAATTGAACCATTTTCCTATATCAGTGTTCTTTTTAATTCCCCCAAATAACATGATTGATTCCACACAACGCTCTTTGGCAAGTACAAATCTCTACTTTCATTAATTTTGGGGTGTCTTATTCAATTTTATAGCATTTGAAAAAAAAAAATTTGGAAATAGCATTGAGTAAAACTTGACATATTCCAGTCTATGATTATCCATCAACATCCATTCCTTTAATTTTAGTCTAAATAATTCCTAATTTCTACTTTTCAAACTCAAATATTATATATATTTTCCTAAAAATAGGTTTATTGACCATAAATTCCAAAAAGAACTGCAAAACTAAAGTTAATAAGTTGGTGTTACGTATTGTTAAACGTCAAAGAAAGTGACAAACATTGGAAAAAGTGTTGAAAAAAGGGACAAAAACGTAAGAAAAAGTTAAAAACATTGATAAAAACCGTCAACAAAATGACTATTTTTCAATTTTGACGGGGAGACAACACATGGGTTAAACTATCTGACTCTACTTTAGTTTTGAAAAAGTTCCTCCCTGCTTGAGCCGCAGTAACTGGCAGAGTAAGTCCAGTCCTTAGAGCAGTAACTGTTGGGGTAGACCTCCAATAGATTATTAGACCCTAATCATTTATTAAAGTAATAAGCTCAAGGAGGCTCAATGTGCCAATTCCCCACACAGATAGATAACAGAAAACCACTTTGTGGCGCAGAGCATTTCTTTTGTTTTCTTAGTGTTCGTGTCATAAAAAACACAGTTGCTCACTTTGCATGTGCCAAAAACCACCACAGCGTGTTTTTAGTTTTTGTTGCGTAATTCTAAGCCGGCAAAGTGTGTATTTCAGTCGGGTGGAGAGGACGGCGTGGTTGGGTTTGTTTTTAGCGGTTTAGCGGCTTTTATGAGGGGAGGATTAGGAAATGCAGAAACGGGATCTGGATTCACATTTGATCAGCGCTGCCCAGTTTGACAGTTTGAAATCCAGTTCACTGCGTTACAGACTCCCCGGCTCTGATTGGTTGTTACTCTTCCGGCGCACTGACCGCTTGCAAACCATGTTCCTACGGGGGGGGCAGTCAATCTGTCTCATGGTTTAATGTCAGGATATAGTGACGGTTTCAGCAATGTTACCTACTGAACCTTTCACTGCAGAAAATGGCAAAATGTAAAGACATGCAAATGTGGAGAATCATTTTAATCTGCATTTTAAGTAGCCCATTAGTCTTTCATGAATATCTGATATTGGCCAGTACTTCGAGTGAAGCCTTCAGTGGATATGGTCGTTATTCTGGGAGACGCTGGAGAGTTACAATGTTACCAAAGTGATCTAAACGCTGTTTAAGAGAAAGGAAAGTTCCTTTAGATGGATGCACATTGCTCAGAAATTCCTTCATTCAAACAATTACAAAATACTGCAATACTTTTCCTAAAGCATCTTATCATCCATATTTAAAATTCTAGCATTATAAAACACTTCCACTTTTTTTCCCAGCAGAGACATACCTAATTTGTTTTGGGAATCATACATCAATTAAATTCTTTGAATAACAAAAACAATATATTTCACATAAATTATCTATCTGTCCACATGTCAGTACTCAGTCAGTGCACATCAGTCTGAAGATATATATTATACAAGACTAACATCTATTAAAACAATACCTAAAATACTTGTTCATCTGAATGTCCATTTATGTATTGTGTACTGTATGTGAGCGTAGTATATTTCTGTTACCTGGCATTAAGATAGAATATTCCTGTTACATAATTTATAAACTTTATTTCAGACCCAGGGGGAAAACATACACAAACACAAAAACACAAAATACAAAGCCTTCCACAATGTTCATTGACTAACACTCGGACATGTTCGCCAACGGTTCCACGGTCTGGAAGAGAATCTGACATTATGAATGAAGAATTAGAAAGATGCATTTTTACAAAGAGATTGGAAGCAAAGCCCTGTGGTAGAAGGCATGACATTAAATAAACTAAATACAAGAAATTATATAATTCTAGAAAACAAATGGAATACATTTAACCCTTGAGTTGTCTTCCCGTCAACCAAAAAACACTACTACACTATCATTGCTTTTTCTGACATTTTTTGTCACTTTTTCAATGTTGTGGGTGCTTTTTTTTAATGTTTTTTCAAAAGTTATTTGATCTTTCTAAAAAAAAATTAATAAAAAAATTAAAATCTGACAACATGAGGGTTGATAAACAAAGGCTAACGCGTTCTTCTTGTTGTGTTGTAAAAAAGGTGCTGTAGCTAGAAACACCATCGAATGTCAATGTTGCTCCAAAATCAGCCGGCGTTGCAACCATAGCAACATGTGATTAAGGTCATGGGCACATACATACAACACCTGCTCAGGTGGACCTGGTCTCCTGGGGACGGACAGCGTCTCAGATTCAAACAGCCCTGGGAGTCTGTGACTTCCACCCGTGACTACAATGTACTGTTTGGATTGGAAGAGAGTGTTAAAGCTGCAGTGGGGAGAGTGCAAAAAAAAAATAATAATAATAATCTGTTTCATTCATTAATTTGCTAATCAAGTCCACAAACAAAATACATTACATACAGCACTGTTAATGTATTGGTTACTGAATCATATTCCCCTCTCAAAGGCACTAGCTCCTTCCTGTGCAATAAATATTAATCACAACACAACAGAGGGCTTCGACCAGTTAGCTTAAAAAACAAATACAATAGGCCTATACCTTAGCTTAGAGAGAACTGTGCCTAAAAATAATCTTAATTAAAAAATGTATGCTGTTATCCATACTTCCCAAGCTCTCACAGAAACCCTGTATTTGATATATTGTCCCTGGTTTTTGCAGCTTCAATGACTATGTTCAGTGCTGTGTATTTAAAACAAGACTTTTGGTTATTATATATAACTGTTCTGTTCAAAATCAAAACTTTGCATTTTTCTCTCTACTAATATTTTCTCACAAAGGCATAATGATATATATACATATATAATGCCATAGTGCAATGCCTTAATTGGCTGAAGCATGTTGATCATTAAAATTGTATATCAGCGGCTTTCCATTTCTGGGATTGCTCGGATGTTGCCGAAAATTCCACCAGATGTCCCTCACTTCGGCCGGATGTCTGTCCCCGTCCTCTGTCTCTGTGTTGCCTTCTAACTTCCGGTGGATTTCTGAGCACTATGGTTACCTGGTCCTCAGATCTCTGCAGGGTAAATCCAGACAGCTAGCTAGACTATCTGTCCAATCTGAGTTTTCTGTTGCACGACTAAAACAACTTCTGAGCGTACACATGAGCGTATATTGTCTCTGAGACTACTGTGGCTGAGAGTACTGACCCTCCTCCGCAGCGCGGTGAAGGAAGGTCTGGGACTGGGAGACCATTGGTAAATGGTAAAGCTAATGCGGTCCACATCTGCCTGTCCCCCCTCCAGTGCTGCTGCTGGGCATTTTCCTCTACACTCGCTGGAGGAGCTACAAAGGGCTGAAAGAAGGCGTTTACCACGTCTCCGCCCACCACGACGGCTGGGAGGACATCCGGGAGAACGTCCTCAACTACGACGAGGAGGGAGGCGGGGAGGAGGACCAGGTACACGACGACGCTTAGAAACACACGCAAACACACACACACGGTTACAAGGAAGCTATGGGAATACACTCACTGTAAGAGCCAATTAGTGCCCTTGGTATAAATAGGAGCCAATCTTTGGTTCCCCGGGTGCAACCCAGACGCACATACAGTTCCTGAGCACACGGCAACACACACATACACTGACACACACACAGCAACAACACATGAGCATACATAAAAGCAGTAATTTGTCTGGACTATTAACTTATATCTCGTGGAAATAATTAGAACTAATGGTGTTAATTGCAGATATCATTTGCAAATATGAAAAGTGCATCAATTACTCTTCTTACCCGTGGAAAGGTACCTCAGGGACTTGAAGGGCTTAGCAAAGTCAAAAACTGTGTGCGTTTCCAGGTTGCACCCGAGAAACCAAAGATTGGTTCCTATTTATATTAAGGGCACTATGTAGCTCTTACAGTCACTTTAATACAGAAGCACATCGCACACTGTTTAACGTGACACTATTAAACTGTTGTACTCTGCTAAAAGTACTGCAAGGTGAAATGGTTTGGCATTATTTTGAAGGTTACTTTTGTTTAGAAATACTATGCAGTTAGCAGTTTTAGGGCTAAAACTATTGATTATTTTCCACGTCAATAACCTGTTGATTGTCTTCAGAATTAATCGATTGTTTTTTATGTCTATAAGATTTCAGAAAATGGTGGAAAAAAGCCCAAGGTAACGTCCTCAAATGTCTTGTTTTGTAAATGATTCAAAGATATTTACTTTACTGTCACAACGGAAAGAAGAAACTAGAAAATATTCACATTTCTTTCTTAAAATAATGATTTATTTAATAGTTGACAACTACTGGATTAATTGTTGCAGCCGTAAAGGATTCTATCCTTATGTGTGAGTGTGAGTGTGTGTGTGCTAGCATTTTATTTAGGCCCACGCATAATCGTTATCTCCACTCTCCAACAGCCACTATAACCCACAAGCAGTACTTAAGAGCTTGCATGAAAGCATGGCTTTAATCTAAACACACACACACACACACACACACACACACAAACAGTAGAGAAATGACTTGCATAAACATATTGTCACACCTTGTCAGTACCCCAAAATCCTCTAGCTCTTGTCCTCTGTACTGTAAATCACCAGCAGCCAAATGCAGACACACACACACACACACACACACACACACACACACACACACACACACAGTCCTGATCGCCTATAGCGGAGCAGATGCTGCCGTCAATTCTCAAGAGTCTTGTTCCAAAGCTCTCTGGAGGAATAAAATCTGCACTCTCCACTCATCACATAATCAGTTTTACAAAGCGTCCCACACCTCCTCCGTGTGTAGCATTTCTTCCTCCTCCTCCACCTCCTACATCCCTCAGCTCAGCTTTCTATTCATCTCTGCTGCTGTGGTTACTGTTTTGGTGGAATCGCATTAGCACTGAAGTGATTGGCTGTTACAGTATTACATGAAAGTAACGGCAGCTCCTAAACTCCAATGCATCGGCGCATGTAAGAGATGGAAGATATATAAGAGGGACGCCCTTCCTTCGTCTCCTTTCTGAATCCCCCCCCCCCTCCTCTCACACACACACACAGATACTGAAAATGACAATGACTTATCTGAGACAGTAAATAAAGATGGATTGAAAGCTTGAAAAGGTGGAACATTCACAGTAAACGTAATGGGGAGAGCTGATTGGTTTCTTCTCCTCTCTCTCACAATTCATTTAGTTTCTGAGTCATCTCTCTCTCCAAAACATTCTTTCTTTCACTCTGGCTTGTTTTCTCTTCTGTTCTCTCATTGCTCATTCTGTGCAGGTTCTGCGCTAACTGGGACTTTTCCTCTGCTTTTGCACGTGTGTGTGTGTGTGTGTGTGTGTGTGTGTGTGTATGTGTCCAGAATGCCTATGACATGGCGGAGCTGCAGAAGTCCCTCCAGCCGAGCCCGGCCCAGTCAGTCCAGTACTGTCGCTCCAGGGCCCTGCAACACCACCCCCCTCCACCCCCCCTCCACCACCACCATCACCTCCTCCACCAGGCGCACCCCGCCCCGCCCTCTGCCCAGCAGCTGGACTCCCTCAGCCGGACAGCCAGCTCGAGCACCCTGCCCCCTTCGGCAGCTTCTACTTCCTCCACGGCCACCACCACCGCAAGCCTCCGCCGGGACGTCCCCCCCACCAGACTGCCGGCCCAAGGCCAGGCCCGTCCCTCCCAGCTGGCGCGCCGCTCCCTGTCCTTCTCCAGCCAGGACCTGGCCCGCTACCTGTGCGAGATCATCCGCGACGCCGACCAGCATCCGGACACGGGGCCCTTCGACTCCCTGCAGGTCTTCTCCACTGAGGGAGGGGGCTCGCCCGCCGGTTCACTCAGCTCCTTCAGCTCGGCGGGGCTGGAAGCGGGGAACGGCGGGGACGGGGGAGGGGGAGGGGGAGGAGTGGAGGAGAGGAGGGAGGAGACGCTCGGGGAATGGGGCCCTCGCTTCGAAAAGCTGCGGGCGCTGTACGAGCAAGCCGAGGCGAGCGACCTCTGAGCTCGGAGACTCGCATTGATAGGACCCCGATAACGGGCCGTCCCGGACCCAATCAATTAGCAGACGCTTAGCGACGGCTGAGGCGGGAAAAAACTGCGAGAGACTGACTGACTGACAGAGAGATGGCTCCACACCCCTCACTCATTGACAACTGCCGTGGAAGTCGTATGTGTTGTATTTACTGGGTGACGAGCCCCCGTCAGTCAACGCGGCGGCTTCACAGACAGATGAAAGTGTCCCTGTGAAAAGAGCCCGTCGATCTGCGCTCCCGCTACCTTGGAGGAAAATTTATATCGCAGGAGCAGACATTATTAAACCTGCCAGTCAGGTTAAAGGCTTCAGAACGTCACTCTGTAGCTGGGCTACTCATCATGATGGAGCTTAAGCTTCACTGTCAGAGAAATCTGTTCCAGTCCCAGCCACTAAAACCCCACACTATCTATTTTATAACTCTCCTTGTGAGCTGCTATGGATGAGTGTTAGCTGAAGGATTCAAATATGAAATGAAAATGTTTTGGCCAGGTTATTAGCCCTATCTTTTTTCATACCTGAGCAAATCATTGCCACATAAAATGTATTTTAGCACCTTGCTGCTGAATGAGATCTTCATAAATGAACAAAGGTCTCTTCCATATCTTCCGCTCTGCGCTGTTACGGGATGCGACAGTGAAGATGAGTGGGATCATACTGAGTAGCCCATAATACATAGTTTGGATTTTCACTCTTAAGTGGACACATTGGGTTCTCCCTGCTTGGCTGTACACAGCTTCTATCAATGTTTGTATTCAAGAAAAAAAAAAGAAGTGCTTGGACCAGCACTGGGTTGCAGGGTGAGATTATACTTCTTTTCTTCTGGTAATGTGTCCTTCACTGGGTTGAGTAATTATGTATTGGTTGGGTGTTTTCATGTTTCAATGCTCTGTGGGTTGTAAGACGTCAAGCTTTCAACTTACTACTGTGCCCTCATCTTCATGTGATTTCCTATTCTCATTTGCGCTCCTCCGCCACGCGTCTCTCCTCCTCACCCGAGGGAGGGCGCACAGAAATTCAAACAGCTTTGTTATAAAGAAATGGGAGCGGACGTGCAGACTGCGGGAGGGAGGAAATACTTGCTCTGTTGCTCTGTTCCGCGCAACGCTGTTCCTTAGGCATACCAAATGTGGCGGGCTGCAGGAGACTGTATTAACAGACGTTTGCGCAGTAGAATACAAACAATGTCAAACAGCTTTCCAAGGTGACCGCTCAATAAACAGAACTGAAAAGACGAAGAGGAGGACATTCACACTCAGCATTCATATATATATATATATATTATTTGGAGCTGTTATACCTGTGCCATACGCAATTCTCAACCACATATAACTATTGTCCCTTGCTAAATTACCACATATTGTTGATTGTAGGAAAGTGGACTCAATCTGGAGGGAAATAATACGTCTGCAGTCATTTTCCCAGCTGTGAATTGTCAGCACAGTGGCAAGCGTTCCTCTTGTTTGGCTTCCTTTTCACATCAGATTGATGGATCTTGACACAAAAAAACAGACTTCCTGCTGTTGTGGAACTGGCAAGAACAATTTGTGGTAAGAAAAAAAAAAAAAACAACGAAAGGAAAGGAAAAGACCAAAATGAAACAGCGAAAAGTAGAGAGGAGTCTGAAAAGGAACAGTTTTTTTCACCTTCGATAAGAGACATGATTACAGAGTAGAGGGTTGAATCAGAGAGCAAATGAGGAAGGGAGGCGAAGAGGAACCATCTTCAGATGCCTGGCTCTGTGGTGAAATGTGCCAATGGGAGGGGGATGCTGGGAAATATGTTTTTATTCTGAATTCTGAATCAGAAAAAAACTATGTGGAATTTGCCTTGGTGATTGATGCGTACAGACACAAACAAAGATATTATTAACATCAGGGCCTGAAATTAACCCCCGACCACCCACCTAATGTGGGTGAATTTTGCAATTGGCAGGTAACACTGGTAACCTACTTGCCACATTGACTGGTAGCCAATGAGAATTGAGTGATTCAGACGCGTAACTATCGGTAAGCAGGGTAGGCAGTTGCTAACGGGCCCGGACCAATCAATGATTGAGAGCCGGGGGCCCCAGGTCGCATTTTCATTACTCGCGACAATCCCAGCAGTCCCACGTGCAGCCACTGACCAATCAGGAGTGAGAACTGGTCAAACGAGACCTATGTGATGCCTGCATCATCTCACATTTACCAACAAAACGTACAGCTAAAGACACGATGTGCAAATCATTCCAGACCGTCCACATTTTAACATCAATGGACGCTGGGACGTTTTTTCCAAATAAAGTCCCTGAAAGTTACAATCCTGTCGGCTCTCTGCAGCGGGCGGGGACGCACACACACATAAACACACACAATCACACACGGTGGATGCAGGAAAACTGCAGATAAGATGTACAGGATGACCTAAATTGAGGAAAATCCACAAAGGGAGATTGGTCGGGCGGGTGGACTTTTTACCCCAGGAGACCGGGGATTGGGTCACACGCGTCACGTTTCCTAAACTCACCCATCGTTTTTTTTTTTACTTAAGCAAACCCCATTCTTTTCCTAAACCCGACCACGTCACGTATCCTAAACTTAACCGTCACTTTCTTCTCGGGATAACACGGTAAGTGGCGTTTCCGTTTACGCCCGCCGTATACAGCGTAGACATACACGCGGAGAGCTCAAAATGCGTAAGACAACACGCCACTCTGTTCAACCCTTGTGTTGTCTTCACATCAACACTTTTGTTGACACTTTTTATTGATGTTTTTAACTTTTTCTTAGGTTTTTGTCACATGTGTTGATGTTTTCAACACTACGTAACATAAACTTATTAACTTTAGTTTAACAGTTATTTTTGGAATTTATGGTCAATAAACCTCATTTATAGGAAATGATACCTAATGTTTGAGTTAGAAAAGCGAAAATTAGGAATAATTTTGACTAAAATTGACTAAATGTATGTTGATGGATAATCACAGACTGGACTATGTTAACTTTTACTTTTACTTTTAACTTTTAATACTATTTCAAAACCACTTCAATTTTTTTTCAAATGCTATAAAATTGATTTAGATGCCCCTAAATTAATGAAAGTAGACATTTGTACTTGGCAAAAGAGCGTTGTGTGGAATCAATCAGGTTATTTTGGTAGTTAAAATGAACATTGATATAGGACAACGGGTCAATTTGAGCTGAGGACAACATGAGGGTTAGGACAGTCGGCATGTGTGTTTATGCAGTTATGATATTACGTTGCTGTGTGGGTTGAGTGCACGATGAATAAAATATATGTTATGTGCAACGGGCTGATGTATAGCCCAGGATGAATGTTTATGCAAAGTGACTAGGGATGGGGGGACTGAGTTAAGAGTCAAACGGTTTGTAACGGAAACAGTTTGTTGCACAGCAAATGGCATGAATATAATATTTGTGTCCTGACCTCATCCCACCACCGGTATTCTGCTGGAAGTAGCAGCGGTGCTCTCATGCTCTTTTCATTCTTCTCCACGCAGGCAGAGCCGAGTCTGTCACCAGGGAGCAGTTAAAGGGTAGGAGTGTGTGAAAACATGTCAGGCCACTAATCCTAATAGGAGCCGATGGCTGGCTGTCATGCTGAAAAAAAAAAAAAAAAAGGATTGCGGGTACAAAAAAATAAAAAGTCGACCATGGAGCCGATTCCCAGATTGCATATTTTCAGAAACATGCTATTTTCTTCAAAGCTGAGGTAACAATGCAGCTTTTAAAAATATGAGACTTGGCGGGCAGGCAAGGGTGCAGTACGCTGTGGGGTGACACCTGAAAGTGAAACCTTTTTTATTTAATTTTTTAAAGACAGTGGGGATTTCGTAAGGGGGATGATTGCTTTTTTTAGTCCTCTGTAGAATGGCCTGAGCCACGCAGCGTGGTGGGGGATGAAGGCGCTTCATGCTACACTTTTGCTCTCTCCCTCTCCCTCCCCCTCTCTCTCTCTCTCTCTCTCTCTCTGCAGTGGAAGGAGCAGCGACTCACTTCCCACCACCATTCATTTGTACCATAAAACAGCTTCTTAAATGTTGTGTTCCGGGTGCAGACATGTTGTGAACAAAGTTAATGTTTTTACATCATTTGTAAATACAAAGATAGATTAATTCCAAGTATTGCTATCTGTCAACAAAGCACCACATAGGTTTAAAATGTGCAGCTACAGAGAAAAAAAGAAATGAAACTGAACATATCTTTTTTTTGTCATCATGACTGGTGGTGAGCTTTGGACGGCTATGTAAATGGTTTGTATTTGCTTTGATTTCTTTTTTTCTCTCAATAAATTCATTTGTTTGCACCAGTGACCAGCGGATTGTGACTGCATCTGGAAAAAAGGAAATTGTCAAAATTAAAATGCCTTTACATAATGACAAACAAGAAATCCAGATTGTTGAAAAAAAGACCTTTTATTGACCGTAATGCCATTGAACACTGATGTGGCTAATAGCTAACACTGGCACTGGAGAAGAACTTCAACCATCCTCGTACGTATCCCTCCCCCAACAGCGTGCTTGGCATGAGAACACTTCACTGCAGAGTAAACATTTACTAGTTTTTATGATTTCTGATATGATACATGTCCCAGCTGTCCATGTGTTTAAAGGTCCCATGGCATGACAATTTCCCTTTATGAGGATTTTTAACATTAATATGAGTTCCCCCAGCCTGCCTATGGTCCCCCAGGGGCTAGAAATGGTGATGGGTGTAAACCGAGCCCTGGGTATCCTTGCTGCTTTACCTGTCCAGAAAATTTGGCCGCTCATGAGCGAGACATCATGGCCTTTAAACGAGCGAAAGTGACAGTTGGTCAAGACCACACCCCGAGCCTC
>NC_048407.1:2962811-2964654 GCF_013103735.1 Etheostoma cragini
AAGCTACAGACTCAGAAATGGCACATACTAAGGAAAGCTCATTGTGGGACTGGCTCTAGTGGCTGGAATTCTGCACCAGGGTTAATTTTTGGGAAAGAGAGTTCAGATACAGTATTAGGGGACCACTAAGGTCTATATAAAAGAGACTTCAGATACAGTATTAGGGGACCACTAAGGTCTATATAAAAGAGACTTCAGATACAGTATTAGGGGACCACTAAGGTCTATATAAAAGAGACTTCAGATACATTATTAGGGACCACTAAGGGTATGTAAAAACAACCAAAGAGCACCATGTCATGGGACCCTTAATGGACCTTTAATGGATTATTAGAGAAAGAAATAGCACTGAAACAGAAATACACTCTGACTTGCATAACACAATTTCCCCTTTTCAAATAAACAATGGTTTGCACTATTGACAGATTCCCTTGTAGGTCAAATGAAACTGTACATGTAACGGCTGAAGATGATGTTATTCACTTTAGCATTTGTGGAGCCTTTAAGGGGCATCAGGTCTGTGCGTTTATCTCAGTGTGTACATGCCTGCCAATCAAAATGTACCGGGAACATCCTCTAAGAATAGAGCCTGTCAATCACCAGTACCAACGTGAAGTACAAATGTGTGTACAGTATGTAGTGTTCCCTCATCACATGTGTTATTTAGACCCTTTTACTACATGTAGAAATTTCTCATTCATTAATACGTTGAATTTATTCACATGGTATACTGGCTCAGCAGGGACGTGTGTGTTTATATGCTTCCAGAGAGTGTCAGGTGGTTTGGCAATTCATTATGAATACTAATTATCTTACAGCGACGTTAACATAATCAAATCTCATTTTTACCCAAGTTTAAGCACCAACATGACCAAACACAATACAACCATGATTGACAACCATAAAGATGAACTGCAACAATACATGCAAACTAGGCCAAAACACACATACTGTACTGTGTACTTCTGCTCTGCAGCCTTTTTATAAATGGCGTGGACCTGCACAGAGCTCTGACCTCACCCCATCCAACACTTGTGGGGGGAGTTTAAATGGGAGTCTGCGAGCCAGACCGTATCCCCTAAGATCAGTGTCCGACCTTACTAATGCTTCTTTGGCTGAATGGGGTCGATTCCCTACAGCCACAATCTTTTAGAAACCTTATCCGCAGGAGCGGGACTAAAAGGGGGGCACGGGGTGGCACTGCCCCCCCCCCCCCATCCATTGACTAGAGTGCTGTCAATCTGACCATTGTGATTTCCATTGGATCACAGTACTGCCATTGGCTGCCTGTTCTGCCAATCCTCCAAGCCCTGATCACATGACCAATTCATGTTTCCATTAAACATTCTGATACAATGAAACCAGCACTGGAGTAGTTTTATTTTAAAGCAGACTGAGCCAATAGTCTGTTGTCATTGATTTCTGTAGGGCATTATGAAGGATACAGATACAGGTCAGGTTTGTGTTAAATGAAATCTGTCTTTCTTCAAACTATTCACTTCCAAAGCAAAAATATGAATTCAGGGGGCCGCATTTGTTTCAGTAACACCGTCTGGTTCTTTAAAACGGAGCCTAAATGAAATGATGAGCTGAATTCTACATATGCACACCAGATAATGGATTTCTTCATCCCCTTTTCATTAAGAGAAACCATAGGCGGACAGCGCGCCTCTGAAATGAACTACTAATCCCAATATGTTTGGAAATGAAGAATGCCGGAAAAAAATATTACATTAGTACACTCTTATTAGGCAAACGTAATGAAATCACTTTGCTCTCAAATAAAGCAATCAGACATCTTCTAAATTAAACAGCCAATATGAGAGCTGAAGGGGGGGGGGGG
>NC_048407.1:2964664-3003804 GCF_013103735.1 Etheostoma cragini
AGTGGTGCTGTTCCCCACTGATCCCATTGGTATGCATAACAAGAGGCTGCACGGCTAACAAACAATGTGTTCAAAAGCCCAACAACCCCTGTGTGCATCTGCAAGTGTGTGGATTATCACGACGGAGGTCCTTATTATCAAGTGTACAAATAAAGGCAAAATTACATGTGGGAGGGAGGGATAAGAGCGTGTGTTCAGAAAGTGGACAACCGTTAGAAGAGACAGGAAGCCCACAATTTATGTTTCTGCGAGCCTTTTTTCTACTGTGTGTGTTTATGTTTGTGTGTCGCACCCACATAACATTTCATTGTAGCAGCCAACTGTGGCTGGCCACCCCGTGTTAGCCGACACAGCTCCAGCCTTTCAATCAGCCCCTCTTCTCTTCCCTCCTCTGCTTTCCTATTTGCGTCAAAAGAAGGGAAAGAAAAGAAAGAAGGGGTTCAGATCACTGTGAATCTGCTTTGATACACTCTCATCTCTCCTCTGCTGCTGTTTAAACATGAGCCTTTCCTGCCCTCCCCACTTCTCTTTTCCAACCACAAAGCCTCAGTTTGATATGCAAGTGTTGGCCTGCTCTCGCTCTCTCCCTATCAAACTATTTTGGATTGCGGCGGGGAATCAGCGTCGTCGTCGGCCTGTTGCAATTTCCTCACCACTTACATTATTCATGTGTGTTTGTGGCTGTGTGTGTGTCTGTGTGTGTGTGTGTGTGTGAGAGAGAGTTAGAAGAGAAAGTGAAAAGGTTGAGGAAGCTGCTGATGAGAATCACAAAGCCGACAGCAACCACAACAACAACAATGTCACAAATATCACTTGGCACCAGCTTTGACCTCAGTTTTACAGCAAAAACACATCTTAGCACCGGTGGAACCTGTTTCCACCGAGCTGGGAAGGGAAACTAACACTGTTATTTCTTGTTTCTGTTCAGGGGTAATTGATAACATCTTTCAATGTGATGCAAAATGGGCCGAGCCAAAAATGTGCACTGACACCCCCGAATGTCTTCATAAACTCCAGTAGCTGAAAATATACCTTAAAGGACCCGCAGGGCATTACCACCCAACCGGTTTTAGTCACACAATGTTCTTTTTACAACAACAAAAATCACAAATAAGTAGTATGGAATGAGCATTACTAAAAACATGTTCATTTGGGACCATACAAATATTCTTTAAACACAATTCTGACTCAATTTCCACCATTTGTTATTTCTGGAGCTTTCAACCACAACACACAGACTTCATCTGTGGACAGAGTTTGCTCGTAACATCTTTGGAAAACTCGGAAGAAAATTCACGAAAGACTTACGCGGCTTTTGCAGTCGCTAAACTTGCCCAATTGAGACAAAGAGAAACCGTGTAGTTGTCAAAGCACCTGCTGAGGGTGAAATGCCCCCCCCCCCAACTGTGCTGCCAAACAAACAGCTTCTCGTGGTTGTCTGCTGTTTGCACATATTTAAATGAGGTAATATGCACACATCTGGCGCAAAATTAGCCCCTTTTTATGCAAATGAGCGTCACTGCAAAAAACAATCTAATTGACAAAGATCAGCGCTAATAGCAACACGCAATTACAGAGGAATTATTAGCGTCTCGAGAGAGAGTGCATTTATAAAGGGTCTCCTCTGCTTCAAATGAATCAATCAATTGAATTCCTTGCCTGAAGTTTTGAGGAACGCCTCTGCACCTCATTGGTCAGGACCGATGTTCTTTTTCTCTCTGCGACGGTTCTGCCGGTATGTCTCGGACCTTGTGATGAGGCAGATAGCAGTTGCAAGTGAGGTAAATGTAAATGGACTGTTTTTATATTATAGTCAAATCTTAACGAAACAATTCAGATCGATTTGATTCAGACGCCAATCAGTCGATGCAACAATTGTTTTACGTACATTCCCATGCGTGATTTACAAAAATATACATATAAATCTGAGTTTGTTTTAGTTTGACATTTATAGTATTTGTCACATTATTTTTAATGAAATCTCTAATTCTACTGGGTTTTTTTTTGTGTAGTCATACAATGCTTGAGCCTTAAACCTGCTGAGTCACCTCCTCTCACAGTGATCTTCCATGTTAAGAGGCCCAGTCATGTTTAAAGGAGGAGAACATGAAACATGAGGTGGTCAGATGTCATGTGGTAAAGTAGATGAACAGCCTATATGTGTTTTGCCTAATTATATTTTGCATGTGGTATTAGATTATGTGTATATATATATAAAACCATTATATTTGGCTATTTCTTTTTTTTTTTCTGCATTCTTGCCTAAACGCTCAGTTATTGTCTATCATCCCATCCTCTTTTAGTTTCTCAGTTTTCTGATTTGCACATGTCTGGAGACAGTAACTCTTAAATAAAAATCAACCTGTTTCAAAAAAACATCTATTATTAATAGAGATTGGGGGGGACGAGACTACTCCTGTAGGTGCTTTCACCCTCCACTGACACAGCGCAGCCCCCGAGCTTGAACCGGCACGCTGCTCTAACAGCACAGTTCACAGAGCCATGTGTTAAAAAAATAATGGGCATGATCACAGCTGGGCACCGTGCAGGAAGGAGACAGAGAAACAGGAACTATACTCCTGGACAGGGGTTGGACTCTGATCTGCTCCCGAGTTGCCCAGGGTGTGAGGCGCCGGCGGGTGTGGGGATACTCACAAGCCCCCGGCTGACCGCCGCTATGTTGGAGTTTACCCCAGTAGACGCCTGCGGTTGGTGGGGGGAGGGAAAACTCTGACTGTTGTTTGTGCATATGCACCAAACAGTTCGGCCATCGTGGAGACCTTGAATGGAGTCCTGTATAGGGCTCCATAGTTCTGCTGGGAGACTTCAACGCACACGTGGGTGATGATGGAGATACTTGGAGAGGCGTGATTGGGAAGAACGACCTCCTGGATCTAAACCAGAGTGGTTGTCTGTTGTTGGACTTCTGTGCTAGTCATGGATTGTCCATCACAAACACCATGTTCGAACATAGGGATGCTCATAAGTGTACGTGGTACCAGAGCACCCTAGGCTGAAGGTCAATGATCGATTTTATAATTGTTTCATCTGATCTGAGGCCGTTTGTTTTGGACACATCTGGTGGTGAGTTGGGTCAGGGGGTGGGGGAAGACTCTCGACAGACCTGGTAAGACCAAACGGGTAGTGCGGGTCAATTGGGAACGTGTGGAGGAGGCCCGACGGACTTTCAACTCACACCTCCGGCGGAGCTTCTCGTGCATCCCTGTGGAGGCTGGGGGTATTGAACTTGAGTGGACAATGTTCAAAGTTTCCATTGCTGAAAATGCGGTGGGGAGCTGTTATCTTGGGTGCCTCAAGAGGCGGTAACCACAAACACCCTGGTGGACACCGGTGGTCAGGGAAGCTGTCCAACTGAAGGAGTCTTTCCGGGATATGTTGGCCCAGCGGGCTCCAGAAGCAGTTGTGCAAGGTACTGAGGGCCCAAAGGGCTGCAGCCTTTACCATGGCAGAGGCAAAGCAGCGGGTGTGGGAGAGGTTTCAAACCGGTCTCCATGTGTTTTGTGGATCCGGAGAAGGCGTCTGACCGGGTGCCCTGGGAGACACTGTCGGAGGTGCTGCGGGAGTATGGGGTGAGGGGGTCCCTGCTCAGGGCTATCCAATCTCTGTATGACCAAAGCGAGAGCTGTGTCAGCGTTCTCGGCAGTAAGTCAGACTCGTTTCGGGTGAGGCTTGGCCTCCGCCAGGGCTGCGCTTTGTCCCCAATCCTGTTTGAAGTATTTATGAACAGGACGAGATCCCCCAGTCGGAGCTGGTTCATGTTGCTCGGGAAAGGGAAGTTTGAGGTCCCCTGCTGGAGCTGCTCCCCACGCGACCCGATACCGGATGAAGATGTATGGAAAAATCTCTTATTGACTTATCAGAATCGAGCATTGAATTGTTCTAGAAATAATCGCAATGCATCCAAGAATTTAATTTGTTCCCACACCTAGTACAGGAACCATTCACTACTGACACACATTCACACACTGTGGTTGAGGCTGCTGTACAATGTGCCCTAGATCTAGATTTAATAAATGCTACTGAAGCATGAGAGAAAACAATTATTCTAAAAGCATTAATAAGTAGCAATGAATAGTATTTCATGATGCAGTGCAGAAATGACACTGACTTCTTCAAATGAAACCAAATGATTAGTAGTTGCTTACGGTGTTCCAGACCTTGCTTACATGCCTAATAGTTTTATTCTGTGTCTCTTCATCTGCACCAGTGAGAGCTGGGGGGGGGACGACGACTCCTGGAGGTGTTTCACCCTCCACTAACTGACACAATGGAGCCCCCGAGCTTGAACCGGCACACTGCTCTAACAGCACAGTTCACAGAGCCATGTGTTAAAAAAATAATGGGCATGATCACAGCTGGGCACCGTGCAGGAAGGAGACAGAGAAACAGCAAGGAATCAGCGCTTTGATCTCTTCTTCTCCTCCATCGGGGGGGGGGGCTGCTACTGAGTCACACTGGACTCTGACGCGCTCTTTGCACTTTTCTTGTGTTTCTTCTTGACCCGGTACACATGGAAGGTTTTGTTCTGGAATGTTCTGGTGAACAGGGCCCTGTACGCCCCCGTGTCCGTCTTGATGGCCTCGCAAAAGCGAGGGTGCGAGGCGGGGACGAGGTCTGGGTCATTCTCTCCCGGGCCGTCCATGATCTGGCGGTACACAGAACAAGCACGTCATCGTCAACAGCAACGGGAATGACACAAGGGTAACACTACTGTAATACCTAAAGGGAACATGTATTTGGGTACTTAACACAAAGTAACAGTGGAAGCAATAGTGAGTGTAGTATTTGAGTTCTGTGGATTATTAAGTGTACTGTTATTGATAATAACTGTGTAAGGGTTGTGAAAGTAGCTGACGCCAGTAGTTCAGAAGTAGAAGTCAGTACGTGATGAACAAGTTTAAGTGTCCGTGCTGCAGCTCCTGATCTGAACTGTTATATTTCCACTCAACTGTTATACATCATACTTCCTACAGGAAAGGAATTTGTTAAAAGAGTGAGCGTCAGCTCATTCTCAAAAGTGTAACATTTGCTACACTCCGCCTACAGTGTGACTGCCACCATACACACATCTGCACTTATTTGCATTATTTTGCATTAATTTGCATTTTCATATTATTTTAGTGAGAATTAAAAATTACTACAATAACTAATGTTAGGGAAATCTGTTTATGTTTTGTTACGCATTTTTTATTTTAATATATATAAACCAATATATTGAAATATCTTTTTAAGTAACTAAATATTGTATTGGCCTTAACACTCCTTTATCGGCCGGGCTCTAGTATGTTATGTTATCATTAGGTAAGTGTGATATAAAATAATGAGTTATTACCTGAGGGAAGCGTGTTAACTAATTAACAACGACTGATGATGGAGAAGGGTTGGGAGTAAAGAAGTGTGTACTTCTTCTTCCCACTTCTTTCCAGACATGTCAAAAACAATGCATCACGTGTTTGTCATTTATGTATCTCGATATGCTTTCTAATTTATGTAACATTATTATTTTCGTAAGACCCTTACTGTTTCCTTTTACATGTTCAAAGTACTTTTCAATCAATCAATTAATTTCAATTTAGATGGTTAATATTTTGTCAATGTCCCTGAATACTTCACAGCTACATCGTCCTAACATTGATTAGTTATTATTGAATCTTTCTAAACTTGCTAAGCTCTCCTTTAATAAGATATAATTCGTAATTCGTAAATAATACATAGTCAATACTCAAGGTCTCTGAATGAAGGGCATAGGAAAAAAGAAAGAAAAACACAAAAAGAAGGAAATTAAATGTTAGCCCATGAAAAAATGAGAGACAGAGAGAGAGAGAGAGAGAGAGAGAGAGAGAGAGAGAGAGAGAGAGAGAGCGAGAGCAAAACATACAGAAAGATGTAAAGCCAGCATTCCTTCAATAAAGCTGCCTGGATGTCAGATGTTGTGTGTGCTGTGTGACATTTACGCGTCACAAACACGGCGGCTCTGTGTTGCATGTGTCTTACACCACACTGAGCCAGACAGCCAGACAGAGGCTTGTCTTGCCTCTGGTAATCCAAATAGCCAGCGCGCCGCATCAGACATCAAAATAAGACGAGGACGGGGGGGGGGGTTAAGGGATGGGCAGGGGGTAAGGGGAATGAAAGAGAGAGTGACAGCGAGAGAGGGAGAGACAGTGACGCACACAGATGCGAAGTGAGACTATTGATCTTTGTGGAGGCGGAGAGCTTTCACCCAGTTACCCTCAACTTGGCAGTGGGCACGCACACACACACACACACACACACACACACACACACACTAGCTAGTCATGTTGAACAAATGCCACCCACGTGTCCGTTGGCCAGGTCGAGCAGGTCCCGCAGTCTGCAGCCTCGTCTGTGCCTCCGCTCATAGCAGATGCTGTTTTCCAGCACCACGTAGTCGGCCCCCACGGCCCTCAGGATGTCATATACTTCCTCCGGGGACTGGCGAGCATACACCTGATACACCTGCATGCACACACACAAAAGAAGTGGATTTTTGATTGCTTAATTTCCCCCCTAAAGATTATCTTGCGTTATAATGTAACACCAACATTGGAAAGAAGAAGAATAACATATCTCCTGGAAATCTATTATCAGACACATTTATTTTCCAGATCACAGTTTTGATGAAAGTTGGTTTTTGATTCAATTATAACCTGTTTACTAAGGAAAATGAATAGAATTGTAAAAGAAAAAGTGTCAAAGTGTAACAGATCTCCATTTTCTGAAGTCTGTCATTGTTCATCTTTAAATAGACAACCTGTAAGTACTCCAAGGCCTGAATTGTTCACCAGGAACTACTCTCAGCCCAGGAGTAGGGTTTGAATGAGGGCTGGAACACTGAAGTGACAAACCAACAAGTTTTTACACAAAATGTTACACTTTACAGATAGAGAAGGTCTAGACCACACTCTATAATTTACTAGGACCCAACAGCTCTAGTTGTTCCCTCCAGAGCAGGCATCAGGGGCGAGGAAAAACTCCTTTTAGGAAGAAATCTGTGATGTTATTTACAGAAACCTAACACTCTTTTCACCCTTGCCATGTCTGAATGTGACATGTACTGTATGTGCCATACTGTTTTGATGTGAAACACCCATAGAAACAACACAAGTGACAAAGTTTTGGGTGTGTACCAAAGCCTGATATATCTTCTTCCCTGGCGTAGTGCACCAGTGTTGCACTGGGAGACCTGTTCCTTCATTTACATAAACACACACACACACACACACACACACACACACACACACACACACACACAAAACTTTTCTGTACAAAACCCTCAAGATGTAGCTTAATGGAGGAAGGGTGTATTTGTGCTACAGTTTACACACTCTGAAAAGAAACCGGTTGCCTCCTAATTTAGAATACATGCCTGCTGGGTAAGTGAATTCATTCAGGAATTAAGTTTTTGGTGACACACAATTAAAGACTAGAAAAGAACTGGAAACAAGTTATTCTCAATAATAATCACACACAGAGACACAATACACACAGCCTGTGTTGTTAATCGTTAATTAGCTCCACACTAAGCTCAGGCCTGTCCAGCGGCTCAGCTCGGCGGCTGAATTTACGCTCGGAGGCGAAACATAAGCTCAGCTACCCAAGAGATGAACCACACACTTCCTGTTCATTGGGAACACACACACACACACACACACACACACACACACACACACACATTAGTGTTCGTCAGTCGTAGGTCGTTTCTTATGGATTATTTTTGTATTAGCACACATATTTAGCCCAGAAAATAACTGGAAGCATGTTTCTAGCATGTCGTAGCCTGGGTCAGGGTTTTGTGATAAGTTTTTGGGATTTCAAATGTTGTATTTCAAAAGTCCTATTGTCTGTTCTATATCAGAGTAAGAGCTATTCATAACAACAGCCGTATACAGGTAAAGGCATGACAAAAACAAATAAAGGCACGGTGCAAATCGAACTGGAACAAAAAAAGACAACCATTTATCTTTTAATTAAATTTTTTTAATACGTCTTAACAAATAATTTAATTTAGCAAATAAACAGAATCAAATTGAAACATTTGATTTACTCAGTAATGAAAACCCTTTGCATCCACATTAACAGAAGACAAAAATGCTCTTCTACAGCATTTGTCGCATACATACGTATGATGCATTCAAGTGCGAGCGCCGTCATTCATCTCTGCTTTACTGGCTTGCCGCATTTACAGTCTCCATTATCCCCTACGCTACTACTCAGTCCCGCTTATGGATGCACATTGTACACAGTGCATCTTCGGATCCCATATTCATTCACACAATCACGGCAGGTCACTGGCCCCCATCTACGGACAAGTCCCTTGTCTCACACGCAAGACACTAACGCAGAGTTGAGTGAGATGGATGAGTGAGGCGAAGTGGTGTCTGCTGCAGTCGCACAACACACATTTGTATGTGTAGGAAAGAGGCAGCCATTAGAGCAACAGCAAGTTCCAGGAAAAAAGCAGAAAATTAGGACCTTGATTCCAGTAACAAAATAGTATAAAACAGTTAATAAGTAAAATGGGACTTTAATTTGATGATTTAACACAGTTGCTCCCAAAGTTGGGCACCCAGATAGCTCAGTGGGTAGAGCGGGTGCCCATATACAGAGGTTTGCTCCTCGACGCAGCAGGCTCGGGCTCGAATCCAGCTTCTGGCCCTTTACTGCATGTCTCTCTCCCCCTTTCACATCTTCGGCTGTCCTCTCTGACTAATAAAGGGATAAAACCCTGAAAAAATAACTTAAAAAAAAAAACAGTTGCTCCCAAAGTTGAGTACAGGAACCCTAGTTTATTTTCACTATAATTTCACACATAAGTAACACATTGTATGAATATTTAGTTCATGGGTTTCATACACTTTCTGTAAGGTTCAAGCTTCAGGGCAATTCAGTAGGCTACATAGAGGACAAGCACACCAAAAATACACAACAAAATATATTTTAAGAGTTACATTTTAAGAAAGTCAGTCACAATTCTAAAAGCAGCAGAAATAAATGACCTTTTGAACCTATTCTCTCTGCATTGTGAAATAATGTATCTGCGCCCTGATGGTAGAAACATGAATTTGCACTCCAGAGGAGGCTTGGATCGGCCAAGATCAACTTGGCTTTCTTTAAAGTTGTTGTCCGTAACATTTGAGTTGGGTTGTTTTAGCGGCAGCTTTGGCGGTAAGATGTAATCGCGCGCTGGTGTCGACTCTGTGTTGTCGGTAGATTGGCAGCTCTAACCTGCGCGATGCCTTTACATGCTCCCGTCCACACTGATAGCAGTTAAATCTAAGATGCCCAATAACCGTTGTTTTAACTCGCTTTTTAATAGATAATAGTAGTATTATCTAGATTAATTTTGGGCATCTAACATTTAGGTGGAGACAGAGGAGGACAATTGCTGGAGCTGAAAATGTTTCAACTTGAGTGCAAATATATGGTTCATCTGGGTTCCACTGCGCCCATGAATATAGAGACAGGAGCAGAAAGTACAAAAGAACTGGGAAGATTTGGCAGAGCTGTAATACATTAGTCGCCAGTTAGGAGACTTATCCATTAAATTGCAGGCAAGAGATAGAAACACCGTACTCACTTACAACACAGAGTGGCCATATAACAACTATCATGGCGGAGAAGTGAACCCCCACCCTCCTTCAGTTAGACTCTTTGTTAGCCCCTCCAGGATTTTGTAATGTCGCAATCGCACCAATTCACGCAAATTCAACCAATCACTGTGAATTTGGTGATATATTTGGGTTATTCAGGCCTTTAATTGACAGGACAGCTGAACATGAAGACATAAAACGGGAGCAAGAGGGGGAATGACATGCAGCAAAGGGCCGCAGGTTGGAGTCGAACCCTGGCCCGCTGCGTCGAGGGGTAAATCTCCATATATGTGCGCCTGCTCTACCAACTGAGCTATCTGGGCACGCGGGACTTGCAATATTGACCAATTACCCCAAGTTTTCCGCAAATTTGACCAATAACCGGAGTTTCCCGCAACTTCAACCAATCCCAGCAGTCCCACGTGCCAGACTCTGTACCAGTATGTAACTCTGAGAACCAATGACCAAGCAGAACTGAGAACCGGTTGACGTCACAGGTACGTCGCCAAATTCCTTTCCTTGTTTCTGAATGAAGACGAGATTTGTGTGACTCCAACATCTCACACTCACCAAAAAACACACTCACCGTCCTGCCAACCTATATACATTTTAACATAGATGTATACGCTTTAACGTTTTTTCACTCTGAAGATGCCTAAATGCGTTCAATAGACAACAAATTGCCCACTATTTACTTTAAAGTTAAAAATGTTTAATATATTGTGTACATCTGACAGTATAGAGCAGCCTACAGTACCTGTTTGGTCCTCTCCCGCAGGTCTTTATCTTCATAATGGGGGTGGTTGGTGAGAACTCTGCCTGTGCACAGCTTGATGCCAGCCAGCAGCTGCATGCTGCCTGCGAACACAGCCCGCTTAGGGGTCTTTGTGCTGTGGGCAAACAAAGAGAGAAGGGAGAGCGAAGGACACATCATTCACCACTAAAAATACATGGATTACACATACGTTACGTGTGTTTCAGAGCGTTCGGAGAGGTCAGAGTGGAAAACATATCTTTGCCAAAAGAGTTTTCTGAGGTTTGAGGGAGATGAAAAAAGGGCATTCAGTCATCAAAAAAGTTTGATTGAATTTTTCACTTTCATTTATTTTCCAGCTTTGTTATAAAGTCCACCTTTTTCTGCATTTGCAGCGATAATTGGGACGTACTGACAGCATTTAAAAGGTTCTTTCACAGATGTTGCTTCAAGGACTGCTACTATCTACATCAGGACCGCAGAAAATTATTATTTGTGTTAAATCACAAAGAGAAGACAAAAGCTGTGCCGTTACTGTGGCCCAGAACTGACTGAAGGCACAAGGACGAACCATGTGAGGGGGAGCCTGACATCCTGCTGTGCAGGTTAATCTATGTGTTAACCAAGCTCAACCTTAACTGGCATCTATTATGACAACACAAACACACACAGACACACACACACACAGGTTTGCCGGAGCGAATTGAATAAGATGAGAATATTGCACACTTTGATCCTCAGGTGCTTCCTATTGTGTTACCGGATGACTGGCTGACTACTTGCTTTGTTTTTATCCAACAGCTGATTGGAGAAATTAGTCCAGAGTAGGAGTGGGGGAAAAAACGATAAGGCACTACTGTACATTGTGTCCTTTTTCCTGCGATACGATAATCGATACACAGGCACCAATTACTAATTATTTCTTTTGGCATTTTAGGCCTTTATTTGATAGGACAGCTTAGACAGGAAAGGAGAGAGAGAGAGGGGGGATGACATGCAACAAAGATTGGTAAACCTTCAGCCAATCACAGCCACAAAACGACAAAGCTCTGAGCAACATATGCAAGTCGGGGTTTGGTCCATTTTTGAAGCAACAACACAAAATGGAGGCCCCGGTCTCACAATTTATCCAATTACAGCTAAACAGTACACAAACAGTTTCAACTTTATTAGATCTGTCTGTGGATTAAGAAACCCAAACTATAAGAATACCGCTAAAAAAAAAAATTCTTCTTCTTTGTGGCTTATGAACATCCGCCTACACACCAGCTACTGCATCTGCAGAGCTGAAGCTTACATACACTAACTCCTGAGTTTGTGCGGTCTTTGCAAGCTTTTTTCAAATGTCTATCAGCTTTCATGAGCTTCTGTCAGTCTTTTCACAGTATAAAGGCCAGCCTCCCCTTTCCTAGCTCTCTCCCCGCCAGCAGCAGTCCCAGCTGCTCCTTTAGCACGTACAGTATCGTTTGCTCTGATCCAGGATTCTCATTGTCGTTCAACGGTACAGTGTGCCAACCTTTACTGTGTGTTAACCCACAGGCTCAGTGGGAATGCCTCTTCTCTAGCACAGGTTGCAGTGAGGTGGAGAAGCTGAGCCATCACCACAGTAGTAAAACATGTAGTAAGACATATTCACAGGCAGACGGAATATCCAAATCCAAGTGATTTACATCTTCAGTAGTGGTCTGATACACGGTGTTTGGTAACCCCACATCATTCACAGCACAGTTTTACCCAACTTGAACCATTCTAAATATTAAGGACAGCTGAAACCCCCTGTGTGAGTCAGTGATGTAACATGTCTGAATAGCTGCGTAGCTTTTCTAGTTATTATTTTAGTCAGTCCCACCTGCAAAGAGCCGATAGCACGCCAACCACACACGGAGTTACGTGGTACTGGGAGGAATTGGTGATGACGACTAATAGTGAGATTGAGAAAGTGATGGGGAGAGTTCTTATGAATAAGCCAGGCCATGGAGTCTCGTTACTGATTGCGAGGTGTGTAGTTCGAACGAGGACACTCACTCTCCGTTTGACTATCTCTCTGAACTGCCTTAAAGTTAGAATGTCACGAAAGACACACACACACACACACACACAGAAACACACACACCACAGAGCTGCACTTTCACCGTTTACGGATTATGCCAAATGCCGCTAATTTAGACAATTTGAAAGACGACAAAGAGCAGGATGACAGGAAGACATTTAAAGGAGCGGGAGAGTGTGTGAGTCAAAGAGTGAGACAAAGCATAGGATTCAAAAAATGGTGAGGATACAGTTTCAGAGAGGGAGCTGAAAAATTGATTCTTACAGAAGGATTGACATAGAAATAAATGGTGGCACATAATTCCCAAGAATGGATCCATTCATTTGTTTTAATTAGACAGACAAATGGATACAATGAGACATTTCTACCAAACAAGTCAGAGTGGGGATGAAGAGTGATGAGCACTATTTGCACTGAACTAGAAGTATCTAGAAAGCTGGCGTAAATTAGGAGTTTAACCTTAATCCAGATAGGATGCAATATCAAGACCCACCAGAACTATTACAGCATTGGTTTGAACAAACTTTTCAAATAAGCATTGCTTGTGTTTGTATTTTTTGACTAATTAATCATCTTACTCTCTCAGTAAGAGCAGAAGGCAGAAACAACATGATATTAGCAGCAGTTCTCACCATATTCAAGGTTCATTCTTTATTTTTAAATGGGGGGGTTCAGTGCTTTCAGTTAAGCTAGCAAGCAACAGTTGTTCCACACACTCACACACCTTTGAAAGATGAATAGAAGAGTGTATTCTATCCCTTGATGGGTGGTAAAAGAAATCAATTTTAATTGTTATCTTACTACATTTGTTGTGAATGTTGGGAGTCCATTACTATCCAAAAATATACGGCAGTCAGTTTTTGGAACAGTCATACTGCTCTTTTAGAAGTCACCGACTCATATTTAAGTGTTACGACTTGTGGGATAAACAAAGTCAGTGTTTCATTTGAGCCTGTTTCTTCTCTGAATGGGTCTCCATGCTGAGCAGCTCGACGCTGAGCCTCCTGGATTTGCAGCAAAACTGCTGTCAAAGCTCTCATTAATAATTTTCACTGCAGCCTTCATAATTCTCGACCACAGGCTGTATATCTCCAGCCAGGAGAGGGAAGGGAGGGGCAGGAGGAGGGTAGAAACAAGGAATCCTTGACTATTGAGATTACAGATTCCCACAGACTGGTATTATCAGATGACCTGTGCATTTGGTGAATGGGAGAAACCAAGAGACAAAACAGAGGGAGACATTAATTGACCGCTATATTTCTGGCTCTTTAACGTGCCAATGAATGCCAAAAAAATATGATCCAATTGTAACCTTCTAACTGCAATAGTCAAAGTGCAATAAAATCCAGTCCTGACTCTTATCTGGACTGTGAAATGTAACATGTGAGCTTTGTTCTCTATTCCAGCCGCAGCCTGCAGTGATCCGCAGTGTGCCGTGAAATGACAGTGCTGAATGTGGACTGTGGTTTATCTGTGAGCCCTGATAGTCTGAGAAGCAGCTGTTTGTATTACACCGGCGCCTGAGATTAAGCTAGGCTCCTCTCTATGCTGCACTTGCACTGCCTTGAACTCCTCACGGCCCGGCATTGAGTTCAGATGTCAGAGAGCGGAGGGGCAGGCTGCTTCTTTTCATTTTATAAGCCTGCAGTGCCCAGCTGCGCCATTAACTACTACCAGTACTATTTCTAGCCATAGTTCCATTATCTTTCCATTATCCATTGTCTGTCCGAGGTTTCTCCCAAAGGAAGTTTTTCCTTGCCACTGTCACAGTAAATGCCGGCTCTTGGGGGAATTACTGGAATTGTTGAGTCTTTATAAATTATAGAGTGTGGTCTAGACCTACTCTATCTGTAAAGTGTCTTGCAATGGCTCTTTTCATGATTTGATACAATACATATTTACATAATTTAACAGAGCTGGGGAAAAAAGCCTTCTCTTACTTTGTTCCATGAACTTGGAATAAATTGCTAAACCGGCTCCATCTAAATGATCTAGTCTCGTTAAATGGTATTAAGGCCATGTTAAAATGCCATGTAATTCAAAAATGCAACTGCCACATGTGACCTGTTCCTTTCCTCTATGTGTGATTTTGACTATGCTGTATTTCTGTTTAAATTATAACTGGTGTGCCATCTTGGCCAGGTCTCCCTCGAAAATTAGATTGCAATCTCAAGGAACGTCCTGGTTAAATAAAGGTTAAATAAAAATAATGAAATCAAATTGAATTGAATTGACACCACACTGCTTTTTGCCACACAAAATCTGGATTTAAAAAAAAGGTGAAGATATAGACTGGGGTCCGGGCAGAGACGCAGAGCACATGGCTTAGACAGAAGCTATATTGGTGACTTTAAAAAACTGCACACTCACAACTATAACTCAAGAGTTGGAGGCAGTGGAAGGACCAGGCATTGCTATTGATTTATTGACTGTCCATTTAGAAAGGAGTATCTGCCTACAGCTGAGCTGTAGAGCCACGGCTGTTATCAACAGGGGCAACTTGTGAATTATGGTGGTGCAAAGCACAGACGGACCATTATCAAGTTAACCTACGCCTTAGTTCCTCAAACCCAAGAACTCCAGGGCCATGACTCATGACCAGTTCCCCTGGGCGTTAGGATAACCTCCTCATCAACCTGTCTCACAAACATATTTATCTACTCATGAGGGACGAGGACACGTCTCATTAGCTATTGTGAAGGCCTTCTTACCTCTAAACTAATCCTGTCTCTAAATCCATTTTTTAAACTAATGTCTTTATCCTTTTCTAAACCAAATCTTGATCTTGTTTTCACATACTCTTTGTTGAAATAAGAATTGGGAAAATTAGAGGGACTTTTCTGAACTTGTACCCTTGAAAAAGGACATTTTCACCAACAGAAGTCCAATAAACAGATAAAGATCCCTCTGCATCTGTATTTCTTTTCTGGTTTCAACAACAAGCCACATTAAATCCTTTTCGGCAACCTTTATTTGTCGTACATGACTCATACATGCAGCACATCCCCTGCAGCTAGATTTACCAAAAATAAGTCCCTGGCAGCTTTACATAAATATGCTAGCTGGCCCAGAAATATACTCTCTTCTATATGCATGTACGGCCACTCATTACATGAGAGTCTCCCATGATATGTCCATGTAAAAACGAAAAAGCCTCGGCTTGAGTCCGCTGGAGAATACAGCCTAACCCAAACTCCCTTCTCCATCTTAACACTTACATCTGGAATGTAATTAGCGCAGAAGCAAGAAGCTTAGCGCTCCGCCCTGCTCTCATCCCCAAGCAAGGTAACACCAGGCAGCCCCTAATCCTTAGAGCCTAATGGGATTAGCTCCAGAGGGAAAGGGAACTCATGTCACACACACAAATACACTCAAAACGTCTCCTCCTTTGTCACACTACCCATCTTTCTCTGTGTCATCCCACTATCTGTCTAATAGGATTAGACCAAAATTGGACATAAAAAAAAAAACATCTGGTCAACTCAGTGTCATCGCCCTGATGGTTTATTCAGTGAAGAAGCACACTACAGTGATCAACCAAGGGAAGGACCTAAATCTTAGCTGCTTCTAATTTTGCACCTGTATGCTTTTTAATTAGCATGTTGTTTTAATTGAGAGTTTCCATCTAAAAAGATTTTAAATTCCGATAAGAATAACACGAAGAAAACATGGAAAAGGTGACAGTGATTTGGTAAAAAAAATAAAAATAATAGCAATCGGAATGACAACAAATACCATTTGTATCAGCTGTTGGAACACCATATTAGCTCACCTTGAGTCTGGTTTGGGTGAAGAGTGTAGGACTGGGGACTCTAAAGTAAAGCTGGGCAATATATCGATATCATATTGTGATATTAGGATATATATAATCTTAGATTTTTGATATTGTAATGTGGCATAAGTGGTGTCTTTTCCTGGTTTGAAGTGATCTCTTACTGTTCTATTATTTGCCTTTACCCACAGAGTCGTCATATCTACATTACTGGTGACATTTTATCAAAAATCTCATTGTGTAAATAATTTGTGAAAGGACCAAAGGTCAACACTACAATATTGTTATGGTATCGATATCGAGGTATTTGACGAAAAGCCCTACTCTAAAGGCACATGGGCAAACATTCACAAAAAGCTTTCCATTTGAAACCACACATCAGGCAAAGGGAAACTGGATCTGCTAAAACAAGCTAATCAGATTTGCTTCAATTTAACGTGTGCTCTGAATCTGTGTGTGTGTGTGTGTGTGTACCTAATCCAGGTCATGAGCTCCACTGTGTCTGGATCGTAAAACTCCCTCAGTTCTGATAGCTCCTCCATCAGTTTAGGCCAGAACTAGAGGGAAACAGACAGACACAAGTGATGGAAACCCCGCTAGCTTTTATAAGACCGTAAACCCAAGTATGAAACCTACTGATATATTTCAAATAACATCTCATTACTGCACTGAATATAACGTATGTGACAGCCATTTAGACTCTTCCAACTGCAAAATAAATAATAGGGAAGCAATCATTTTTGGTGTCCTGTTATGATCCAATTGCCGTTATCATTTTCTTCCAATCTCAGGTATTCTCCTTTTCTCATATCGCAGTGCACAGTTTCTTTTTTCTCTATTTTCCTTTCTTTTTTTTTCAAACAATTCCAAAGTGAGACCAACAATACAGTGATGAACATAAACCAGTGAGAAAAAGGCATACCTTGTAATACAGGCAACCAATCATCAACAGTGGGACTGCATGTCTGACAAGTCTTAACTGCAAAACAAGAGAAAGAAAACAGCTATAATGAAATAAATGAATATAAAGAGAAAAGTGGGAGTCAGACAGAGATACACCTCAAAGACAAGCGCAGGATAGGATGACTCAGAGATAACTGACAAGTATCACTTCTTATCTGATCCAATGCTGTTGTCATGTTATGACCACACTGACACCTAGTGGCCTCACTGGCAATGTTGTCACCAGTCCAGAGTGCAGGCTGGGGATTCAAATGCAACTGGTCATTAGGCGGCAAACTGGTTCAAACTGGACACTTCATGTCCAACCAGGAAATCATAGAAAAGGGGGACATTATACTTTTGATAGTTTCTGACAACGGTGTGGTCAAAGTTGGAGATCAATGTTATTCTATGCAGATCGGTGTAAGACATGATGTTTGGCGTCACTAGACCCGGGTATCAAATCTCAATGTGGACCAAAATGTCAGTATTGACTATGAAAAGGTGTCCAGTGTCAGAAGTTGGCATTCAACAATCACTTATTTCAGGCTGCATTTTAGTAAGGCAAATGTCATATAAGGCTGCTGCTGTTAACACCCTATCCTCTTAAAGCGTCTATAGACTACAAGTTCACTTACTTATGTATTAACTCTAAGGCCTTTTGGTGTATTTGGTTAAAATAAAGCAGGGTTTTATTAGTCTGGTTATCCCCAGACCGAGCTGAGCTCAATAAATTTGAGTGTTTTCTCTGCACAAGAGGTGTGACCAACTGGCATAGTTCAAATGACTGTACGCAATTGGATAGTCTTCAACCAATCAGACCAACGATCCGGGTGACGTAACGAAGAAGAAGCTGCTTGGTCTCTTCTATATTGCCGTCGTGTTAAACCCGCCAATAGCACGCCAGTTGGATAAGCCGGTTTGTGATTGGTTCCCGCGAAATTGTAAACTGAAGCAAAAGAAAGAAACGTAAAAGTATCCAGTACCGAGCTGCAGGGAGAAATCAAATCGGCAGCTGAGTGGGCGGGGTTTACACAGTCTAGCAGTTTTATAGCTAAACATGTGTATTCCAGAAACTAAGGTACTGGAAAAACTATTGATACTAAAACAGTGTGTTTGGTTGATATGATACCCAGCCCTAGTTATCATGTAATCCTTTTCAGTAATGGGTGCTTTCACTGGAGCAGGGAAACAGGAAAAAAACTAAAGTTGGCCAAGCTATACACTTGACCTTTTTCTGAAATGTTGCTTAGAAAGCTGGTCTCTGGCTAAAAGGCTACTCAATCCAATCCCCTGGCCAGACAGGATCTGGTTAACAAACTCTTTCCTGACAAAACACATTTAGGTGCTTAAAGAAACAGGTGCACTGCAGCGATCATTTCGGCGTCTTCTGTATTTCTTCCGCGAGCAAATAATTCAAGCCAGGCAGGTAATTACATACAAGAATGCCACAGTGCCGCTGGATACTTTACAAAATAAACCAATTTCAAAATAAAACAACCAGGTTTATGGTTTATTCTCAGCAGTGTCTACAGTGACACGTGATAAAGCACACGGGGAGAGACTGTCAGAGTGAAACACACACAGAGACAGAGAGAGAGAGAGAGAGCGAGAGAGAGCGAGAGAGAGAGAGAGCTGTGTGGAGAGGAAAAAGATCGCTTTGTGACCGGCCCGGTGTGTTCGTGGCGGAATTTTCTACTAGAAACCCAAAATACATATGACCATGAAAATTAGCAGATGTCCCTTTAAAAAGCTGCGATAACCAGGCAGTCAGTTGGTTTTCTACACTATCAGCAAGAGCTTTCACATTACACACAACCATTTCATCCATTGATAATACAAAAAAATATTGATTAGTGCAGCTATAAAAGTAAAACAACTAACATCCTTTATAGTGAACATAGTTTTAAAAGTCAAATCTCACTCCTTTTATATTGGAAAGAAAATGAGAACAGATGCTGAGAGCTGGAGGGGAACTTGTTGATAGCTCGTACCAGAACTTTACTATTGCAGCCGAGAGTGCTGAGAAGCACAGTCCACACCTCCTTCCTACACACACCGTAGGCCGCGACTGCACACATATGGCCGGTCCATATGTACTTCATCCTGGGTAGAGAGTGGGAGACAGAGGCAAGATCAAGCAGTGTTGGTTTTTAAAAATGTCTTGCTGTAACAACCTTAGACACGGCACTGGTGGACTCAAATGCACGAGTCATAAACAGTAGAAAGTTTACTTAGGATTCAACTATTTCACAAAATCAAAGAACAAAGCCTGTTTACATGAACATCTGGCATAGAACTCTTGAAGACACAATCAAATGGACAGAACAAGACGAACTGGCACAAGATAAAGGGAGACACGGACTATTTATACATGAGGTAGAGGAAAATGGGTGAAACCAATCAGGGGCGGGGTAGACAATCACAGTGGTTGGAAATTCACACAAATTTGTATTCATTTTTTGGTATTTTTGTATAATATCCTATAAAACAGGAAGTGCACTACAAGACAAGACATGAGTGACTTAACTTAAAGGTCCTATGACATTGTGTTCTTTGGATGCTTTTATATACCTAGGTCTTAGTTGTCCCCTAATACTGTATCTGAAGTCTCTTCTATCTAGACCTTAGTGGTCCCCTAATACTGTATCTGAAGTCTCTTTTATATAGACTTTAGTGGTCCCCTAATACTGTATCTGAAGTCTCTTTCCCCAAATTGAGCCTTGATGCAGAATTACAGCCACTAGAGCCAGTCCCACAATGAGCTGGTATGTACCATTTCTTAGTCTGTAGCTATTGAGAAGAGAGGGGGGGGGCAAGGTGGAGTCTGGGGGTGTGGCCTTGACCAACAACAACTTTGCTAGTTTGAAAGCCACGATGTCTCTCTTATGGGTGGGCCAAATTCTCTGGGCGGGGCAAAGCAGAGAAAGCAGAGGTAACCTGGCCCCTTATGACCTCATAAGGAGCAAGATTCCAGATTGGCCCATCTGAGCTTTCATTTTCTCAAAGCCACTGGGGGACCATAGGAAGACTGGGGGAACTTATATTAATGTTAAAAAATGTCATGCCATGGGACCTGGCATGACAATAAACTTGACGAGAAACACTTACTTAGTAAAATTTTCCCTTACTATACATTTTTTGTGCTAGTAAAGTAGCAAAATAATGTTATGCTGATGTCAGTGTGTGTGTGAATGTGAGTGTGTGTGTTAAATGTACAGTATCAAGAAGAACCAGAACTGGCAGCAACAAGTCTGTGTCTGTGTGTCTCTGTGTGTGTGTGTGTGTGTGTGTGTGTGTGTGTGTGTGTGTGTGTGTGTGTGTGTGTGTGTGTGTGTGTGTGTGTGTGTGTGTTTGTGTGTATTTGTGTGTGTGTACAAGGACGGAAGGATTATACAGTAAGTAGAAATGTTGCTCTTATTTTGATGTTTGTACTTTAGAATGTTACATCAAGCCAGTAAAGAATATTAAATTCGGACAAGACGACTCATTTGTCTCTACTTTAGTGGACAACACGTGCCTCAATTCCACCGCACGGAATCAAAAACCAAAAAAATAAAGCGGGTCTAGTTGACTGGAGCCATACCATGCTGTGAAAATGTGGTTAAACTTCATGTTAATGTCTAACACACGGCATTATTGTCTAAGTTCTGATTCAGCAAATGAATTGCAGTTCTGAACAAATGAGAAAAACAGAGTGAACAGCAGAGGGAAGATTGAGAGAATGAAATGAGCTGAAAAATTGTTGACAGGCACAGAGATGGAGTCAAGAGGGAAAGAGAGAGAGAGCGAGAGAGGGCGGGAGAGTTGAGGCATAAAGAAGTACAGCCACACAGAAATTAATCTCAGTACTTTTTTAATGCAAAGGAGCAGTCTGACAGAAACGAAAGGCTCTCTGCATATCTGGCCTTTCGCTCTTCATTAGCATTTTAGAGAAAGCACTGAAATTAAATGTGTCCGTTTTCTGCACTACCTGGCTGCTGGTGTATAAAAACCTTTCAGGTTGTTCCTTTTGTGTGAATTCAATCAGAAAATTAACCCTCGACTGTAACAGGAACGCATTGCATTGCAATTATTTGCAACTATTTATATGAAATGTGCCGTCCATCACACCTTATTCCAACACCTGCCAAGCACATACCCTCAGAGTATCTCAAGAACGTAATGTGTAACATTTACCCAGAGTTACCCAGCAAATGGCTACACTTTAAATGCGAGCAACAAGTACCGTTGGCCGTCACATGTGGGAGGGCTATTGTTCTTAAGATTATGGATGTGACATGGGAAGAAAAAAAACTGTATGCCAGAAGGTTTCTAAACCAATGACCAGCATTGAGGTAATATGTATTACTGGTTGTCAACTTGCATATATCCTATCATATATTGGTTGCTTAAGCAGCACAGAAGTTCTGCTATTATACCTCTTCATAGAAAAGTATTAATGTGAGATGCTCAATAAATAAATCAAGAAGCAAAAGAAAAGTGATATCTTGAAGACACATGGGATAACAAAATAACAGAATACATAAAACAATATAAACACCACCATGCACCTGTAAAACCAGCCATCTACAAGCAACGTGTGTGGCTTGTATTCCTCCTGTTTCTTTCCTCAATCAGCCACAACTTTGCTGAAATTGGTACTTTGCTGAAATTTGTCCAATATCCATGACAATGACAGGCTACATCTGTTGGTAATCGGCAGATTTTCACTGACTACAACAGCATCTCCAAAACTTCTGTCGAGGCCCCTGAACCATGCATGACTTATGAAATACCCATTGTGACTACTGATATTAATCAGTTCCCATATTTTAGGGGTCACTTAACATTCGGTTGAAAGGCAGTGCTTTGCTGCCCGCTCTGGTGGAAAGTTCCCCCTATTTCCCACCGGGCGCGATCCTTTTTATCAGGACGCCAGAATTGAGAAGTGCAGTTCAATTACAGGAGTGCGGCGAGTTGGGCAGGCAAAACGCTCCGCTTCAACGCCACCAGTAGCAACAAGACCGCAGCTGTCACAGAATGTTATATCGGGGCCTGTCTCCACCGCATCAAATCGCTTAGTTACCAGGTTGTCAGCTGTGTGTCTGCCTGGCATACTGTGTGTAGGACGGTCGATTAACCAGCGAGTGCTCATCTATATAGTGGCATTTGCTGTGCCACATAGCTGGCTGTTATGAGCGCTATTCAGCAGCCAGTTGTATAAGCCATGTACCTTGCAGGAAAAAAAGAGCTTACAAGGTAACTAGCAGTTAAGAAGAAAATTGGATTTATTGATTCTTTTTGATCCTTTTACCATGCAAAACAAACCCTTTTTTCTCTTTTTAAGAATATGTTTTGGGGATTTTCCGCCTTTAATTTTTGACAGGACAGTTAGGTGAGAAGGGGGGAGGGCGCTATGCCTGGACCTCCGCGTCGAGCCATTAACCTCCCAGTACATGTGCGCCTGCTCTACCACTGAGCCAACCTGACCACAAACAAACTTTTTTAATTACTTTGTTTTGTTTTTAAATTTAACGAAATAAATGTAAACTGATATTGATTGTTCATAAGTCATATTGTAGGTTAACATCTAAACCCTGCCAAACACTTGAGAAAATGGCTTTGCAGGAGTTAATGGAGGACACAGTACAGTGTCTGTGGGAAATTGAGGCTGCTGTTGCAGAGGTCCACAGGCCAGTCAGACAATATTGTTTGGTTGTCATAGTGCTGGTGTGACCAATAAGAGCAAATGTGTCAAGAGCTAGCATGCCAAAGCAGCTCAGAGAGCTGAAACATTCTGGGAATTGAGAAGAAGTGGCAGGATGTAGAATTCGGTCGCAAGAATGATTCAACGGTAAAGCCCAGCTGCCAGCGTTGGTGTCAGGGCTCTGGCCCCGTAGCCGGGGTCTGGCATCTGTAACTGGAGCCTCGGCGGTGATTGCTGTTCCACAGAGGGGAACCTGCCAATGGATGATGCAGTTAGGCAAGAGAAATAGGCCATGATGCCAACAAGAGAGATAGAACCAGGCAGCTATGTCCACAGAGACAGGTGGAGACCGAGCACCACTTCCTGCTTCAATGTAGCACGTACACTGACATCAGAACTCAGTTCCTTACAAAAATGAAATGCACACTCCCAGATTTTGATACACTCTCTAACCAGACAAAAATGCAACATCTACTTGGAAAAAATAGTGTGAGCACTGTAGTAGTAGCGACATATGTGAGTGCATGTCACAGCCTGAGAGACAACCAGCACGACATCACGTAATAAATAGTTCAACCCCCCACAGTTTACTCTGCGTTCTCATCTAGTCCTCTACTTCATGGTTTTTTCATGATTTCATTTTTGATTTTGTCCTCGTTTTCTTTCTAATGTTTGACACTGCCAATTTTACTGTATATTGACATACTGTTGTTGCACTCCTGTTTTTATTTCTAAATGTATATATTTTAGTTTACTCAGTGATTTGAATGTAGTTATTTCTTCTCACATTATTATCCTTGATGCTTTGGCAATATTGTTATTTCTGACATTCATGCCAATAAAAGAAATTTGAACTGAATTGAAGAGATAGAGAGAGAGAGAGAGAGAGAGAGAGAGAGAGGTATTTTGAGCACTGCAACACAGGAACTATGATGTTTCTTCATTTCCATTTCTTCTACTGGTGAGGATGCTGACTTTTTTGTCTGGGAAACTAGCCTTTAGTCTTTTAGCATGGTGTGCCATGTGCAGCCATAAGGTGCATATTTAATACCCCTTTCACAAGATTTTTATTTTAACGAGAGTCACACGTTTACACAACCTTACACTAGCTTTCACACTAGCTGGCTACAGCTGACAAAACCTGCTAGTGGCAATCAGACTGCTGAATCAACGGCCCCTTTGCAGACATCACGTGCGGGTGGGTTCAACAGGTGTCCGACTGTGTTTAATTCTTTCTTTCCCTGCTGTGTGAGCGGTGTCACTATCTGCCACTGTGGGACGGTGCTTGGTGTGGGGGTCTGATCAAGCCTGAAGTGGACCACTCAGACACATAGCAAAAAGCGTGTGAGAGGCACTTTACCAGGCTTCCGTCTGTTCATGTGCATGGACAATAAAGAATCAAACCGCCAAGAGGAAGAGTGCATTTGAAGAGTTCCTGCCTGGGAACTAAACCAATGTGACTACTTTAAGAAGGTGTGTGAGTCGAGATATCTTAGTGTACATGACCAATGATACAACTACATGTGCATTAGGGTGTAGCCATACCTTGATTCAATGATCCACAATCCAATATTATCAATGCAATGCATTAAATATCAATACATATCATATGTAAAACGCCCCTTTATTTTAGATTAAATTCTGAAAATATCGCGATACTATGCTGTATCGATTTTTCCCCCCACCCCTACCAGAATAACACATTCATAGCTGTCATTGCAATACTATAATACCGTGAAACTTGATATTTTGCTAAAGTAGCATCAGAATCTTATCTAGGCCCATGCCTAGTCTCATATTGATATTACAGAAATGATCAGACACACATTTAAAATGATGTGCTTTGTGACTGATTTTGCTGCTGTAACACCGTAATTTCCCATTTTTCCTGGGATCAATAAACATCCATTTATTTATCTATCTAAATAGAGAGTATTAGATGCTGCCACTGGTAGGGGCAGTAAATTACAACTTGACCTACTTTCACTTAACTAAACTTAACTTAACCTGGCATAAAGTCTAGACTCAATCCGATCTCCGTGATCTGCACAATGACAGGACAGTGGAACGTTTGCCTTTAACAACAGAGGTAAACTACACTCTCAGTTTTAGAAGAACGCTGAATAACACATTCAATAAACAGAACCATAACTCCTGCAGCGCACATGAACAGATATGCAATATTAGCTCACACATAAAATTGGCCCGTGAACCTCTTGTTGCCAACGTACATTCATAAATCCTACATAACATTGTCATCAGATTTACTTTTTGATGCACGGTAGTATCCACAAAGTTCAATGAGGGGATAAAGGAAAGTGCGATAGCGTTCCATGTTAACGCCTTTCCTCTCTTGCGAGACCTATGTGTAAGCATGACCCTACCGCATGCTGATACGTTACTAGTCCAGGTAGGGCGAGCTACTATACTGACAGGGAGAGAGAGAGACTATCACTACAAATAGGTTGCACGTAAAGGCGGAAAAGTAGCTTCCACTTAAGAGGCAGTAAAGCACAGCATGTCTTTGCTAGTTTAAGACCGAAGCAGGTGTCAATTTCCCGGCCACTAGGATTAGCCTGTGTCTGACAGGGTGGGGGCGTGGCGTCCATCGGCACAACCCTGTCGCAGGACCCTGAACTGAATCGAAATCGTATCGTGGAAGACTTTAACATATCAGCAAATATCGTATCGTTGTCCAAAGAAACAATGTAATTTCGTAATCAAACTCGTGATTCACACCACTAATGTGCATGAGCTCACCTCATGGTGCTGAAAGCCAGGAGGCCATAGAACAGAGTATGTAACAGATTGTAGGCCACATCTGGACGAAGAGCCACCACTCGCCCTTCTGCGGTTCCTTTCCTCTCCTCGGCTGATCCTCCTTTAGGTCGGCTGAGAAATAAACAAAAAAAAGGCAGCAGGACAAAAGGCAAAAGTGATACATAAAACATTCCAGGCAAGACGCTTAACAACAGAGGCAGAAGGGTAGGTGGGTGGAATGGATATTATTCAGATTTCATTAGCTGTTTTTGCACACAAGCGGACACGCAGTGATGCAGACACACAAGTGTTTGTGTCTGCAGGAGTCAGTACGCGGACAAACAGAGAAAGGCCCGAGGGCAATGATGTCACTCCCCCGGTTTGACATCCCGCACCGAATGAGATGGACACTGGCTCCCATTTGAATACAAATCCAATCTGGCTCTCCCTTACCCCCCTATGTACGTGAGAAGGGGTAAACTGAATTAAATGAATTCCTGAATTGGCAAATAGCCCTTTGTTCTGTGAGGTTAGTATTCCAGCCGTCCAACAGCAGTGGGCGAGTTGATATGCTAATGTGATTAGTTGAATGCGGCCCCTCACCTTGCACCACAGGCAAAAGAAGCTTTGAAAGGCGGCTGGTAGAATAATCTGTTTCCCCGAGCATGAAGCAATAACGGCATTACTAAACCTGCAGTGATGTGCGGAGACATAGGCACTTTGACTACCGCTGGGCCCGCTTCTAAACTCAAACTCCTTTTACTTTCTGCAAGGGCTGAGACTGTCCATTCATTTGCATTTCATCTCTTTTGACCAACTTGCCAGAATAAGGAAGCCCACAAACTGGCAAATCCAGCACCAAGTTGATTAACTTAAAACCAAATAGCAGCTGGTGCAAGCTAGTTCACCCATTAAGAACGTGCGCCCCATGTAAGCTGAGGTCTATGCAGCGGCCCGGGTTTGAATCCAACCTGCGGCCCTTTGCTGCGTGTCATCCCCCATCTCTCTACCACCTTTCTATTGTCACGCACAAATAAAGAGCCCCCCCCAAAAATAATCTTTGAAAGAAAAAAAGAGTGATTTCTGAGCTTGAAACTGTTGGTTTCAGTTTCTTGATATTTATCAAGAAAAATATTTTTAATTGAGTTAGTTAATCCTTGAAAGTGACGTTTTTTATTATCTGTGCTTTCTTCTACACTGTTGCTAATGCATAATGTGTATTGCTTAACAGAATGGTTAAGTAAGTAAGTATTAACGTCATTGTTTTAACTGTAGAATATGTTAACCTACTGTGAACACAACGTTGACTTATTACCACCGTTTAAGTTGGTATGAGGAACGTGTTAGCAAATAGTTGCTTATTTACACGTCCAGCAGACACAGAGCAACATTAGCATTCGTATTGTGTCCACCTGGTGAATTCTGTTCCCCCTCTTTTTAACTAGGTTTAGCTTCACCGGCTCCTGAGGGAAATCTCTGTCTCTTTAGATGCTGAACGCTCCACTGTGTTCAACAGCAAGTCTCTAACTGTGTCTGGATCTGTTGTTTGGTGCTGGGCAGGCAGAGTACGGGTGTGGAATTTCACTAAATACTGGACACACGTATATCAGATAGGGTCACAGAGTGACCGAATCTATAGATTTCTTTCTGTTGGGAGTGTCAATGCGCACACCCACAGAATTCAGACTCTCCTAGTCATTAGCTTTCAGTGAATGCTGCTCACAGAGAAAAACAGAAGGACAGATGGGGGAGATCACATTACTGCCACTTGATAATTGACATCAACAGAGTGGAAAGAAGAGGGACACAAAACATGGAAATTGTACTTTCAACTGTTTGTTGTCATTTAAACATTATAGGCATATCACCACGTATAGTACCTCCTCCAACACAGAGCTGCCATACACCTCTTTATGTGACAGCAGGGAATTTCAAAAGGACGCCTTCTCCCCCTCCCCACCTCGCATGTCCCCTCCAGCCATCACCTACCTCAGGTTGTGCAGTGCAGCAGACGCAAACACGCCACTGAGCAGGAGCAGTGTGAGGATGTAGGGGTACAGGAGCAGGGTGCCGGCCAGGCGCTCCAGGGTGTCCAGGGGCAGCAGGCCAAAGGCCTCCTCACACAGATACAGATTGGCATCGAAATCCCTGCAGGAGTGGAGGATAGGTGATTGAAGAGAGAGGAGGGAGGTGATTAAAGGGACGAAGAGAGCAAGAGAAAGGGAAAGATGGACACAGAAGAAACAGAGATGACACAGGCAGGAGGGAGCCGACCTAATTGTTAAGAATTGAAATTGTCCAATCTTATATGTTTATTTGTTTACATTCATTGCTGAGGTGACCACTCCTCTATCAATCAGTATATTCCGTTAATGATGCTTATGTTTCTGAAAGTTGTACTCATACTAACTACCCAGCATGCTGTCCTCTAAATGTGGCCTAGCTAGGGACTATTATCCCTGGCAACTGCACATACTGTATGTACTATATATACTTATATACTATACTTTTACACATTGCTGATCTATTTTTTTTCACAAACTGTAGTGTCTTTTTAAATCACTGTTTTTCTAATATACTGTGCAGTATATTTACTCTGTATGGATATTTGACTGTAGCGGTACTTTACTAATTTATGAATTCCTTTTTAATAGGTTGTTTAAATAATTGTTTAGATAGATAGATAGATAGATAGATAGATGTGTATTGATCCCAAGAAACATGGGAAATTACGGTGTTATTGTTATACACCAAGCAAGTGGTAAATTTGCTTGGCAATACATCTGATACTAAGTATTCCAGGCTAACATGTCGCTTTTGAGACTAAAGTGATCATTTAAATAAAGCAATTAATTTGGTCCTATAGGGCCCGCCTTTTTATTTTGAAATAAAGGCAACATGAGCAGAGAGTCAGAACTAAGATCAGCACTAATAGACCTTTTTCATGGCAGGTATGTTGACAATGCCATGGTAGAAAAAGCACAGTCACAAAACCACTTTGGAGAGGCACTGGTATTGTGCATGATGACTCACTAAAATAGCTTACTGGAAAACTTGATGGAATTGAGCCATCGCTAAAGTTATCAATTTCAGCTGTGCTTTTCCTACTATGAAAAGTCAAAATGCATGCCATAAAAAAGGTCTATATGCTGCGCAACATGGCACTTTGCACCTATGTGAAGTAGGTATTTAAGAAAGGCTTGGAACCAGATATGGTAACTAACTCTGTGCAGGGACCTATACCCATATTATGAAAAATCACCTTTTCTAGGATTTGGGGTGTTGTTTTGTGTCTCTGGTGTTTCCACACGCATAAAAACTTGGGAAAAACATCCATGCTGTTTTGCGTGAGATACTGTTTCTGAATGTCCTCTGCCTTCAGGCTCCGGGTAAGCGGTTCAAAATCTGAACTGCTTTTTACGTCATTAGAATGAGCTAGCGTACTATGGTTAGCCAGCTCATTCTCAATGGCAAAACACTGCTACATTACACACTAGTTCACCATATTCTCCAAAAGAACTACTTCCACGTCCCTGTTCTGCAGGTTTTGCAATGCAATAGGCAATGCATTGAGTTACTTTTGACTACCGGTTCATTTTTTTTTATTATTATTATTTAACCTTTATTTAACCAGGAAAATCCCATTGAGATTACTAACCTCTTTTTCAAGGGAGTCCTGAAAAAGAGGTTATATATGGTAATATATGAGGTCTTGAAGTCTTGGTCATGATTCCAGCTAACTGCAGGTTTGTCACTCTAATAACAGCTCCAGATCATTTCTAGACCAGCTTTGAAGTGCTGAAAAAGCCAAGCTTGTCCAATCATTGAAACATGAAATGAAGATATAATAGGGCCTTGTTCTTCCAACTGCTAGATTAAAACTGGAAACAGCAATTAAAAACGTCCAGGAACTGAAGAGAGCTGTACAAATGGACATTGTACATATATATTACTTACATGTTTCAATCAAAAAGCACAAAGCGTCTCCTTACGTAAAGGTCTTTTCCTGCCATGTTGCCAGAAAAAGCGATACACAAATGTGTACTTCAGTACATCATACAGTATGTTTTCAAAATAAACTGGATCTATTATCTCAATGTGGCATCACTCTACAGTATAAACTTGTGTTGATGTTGTTTTAAAGCACGCAGTACATTTTCCGCATTACATGATTGGCAATACTGCCTCTGGTAAAGTAACTGAACTCAGAATTGAGGTTCCACAAAAACTTTGGCATAAAAAAAAGAAAAAGAAATGTCAACCATTGAGAGAAACAAGAACAGATGGAGAGGCATATAGACTGGAGAGTAAGCTATGTGTTTGCCAGCCTCCTGAATAATCGAGAGGCCAGTTGTGTGGCGTTGGGTTGTGAGCTGTTTTATCTGCCGACCTGGAGCAGCTATTCTCCACACACCCACACACAAACACACACACAGTATCTGATCAATAGGAGGCCTGATGGCGTTACCCCGACATCTATTATTCACACACACGTGCGCACCCCAGGTGCTAGCATACTGGTGCATAGTGGATAATAGGGTCTGTGAGCATGTTCCTGTGGCAAAAAGTGGATTTATGAGAGTAAAGTGCGCCGCAGGTGGATCAATGCTAGTGTATGTTCTGTGTGTACGCTGCTACCAGTGTGTGTTCATACCTTGTCGGGCCCATGGCAAACTTGGACTTGATGAATTTAAAGATGTGTTCGTCTGATCTGAGCTGGAGTGCTTTCTGTAAACACACACGCATACACACACACAAACAAAAACACAGCGATAAGGTCATCTTGTCAAGGCTCAGATCAGCATGCCCAGGTGTATAAATATCTAAATAAACCACATAGAGATCAAACGGTGTGCTCACATCATACCTCCAGTATGAGTTTTAGATATATGCAGAGGAGTGGAGCAGTAGAAGTAGGTTGGAGAGTGTAACGGGGGTGGTGGGGCGGAGGTTGGGTGGTGGGAAGTGGTGAGTAATAGTGCGTTTCACTTGTACTCCAAAGACGGATTTTCCGAGGTCAATCTCGGAAACACGTCTCCCTGACCTCGGATTTCTGAGCAAAGAACTCAGACAACCATCAAGTAACCCGAGCTAAAAATCCAACATGGCTGCTCCATGCATCATCAGCAGTGAAAGATGTAGTAATTTATAGTTATAGGCACTTCTGTCTTATTATTGCCTCACTAAACCAGTCGTACACCCATCTGTCGACATGTTGTCACGCTGTTTCTATTCACAAAAAACAGCATAATGCGTTGTTATAACCTGGTATTGCTAAAAATGGCTAACCTGGCAATAGCTAAGGAAAACAATGCAAATCCGACTTGGAATTGGAACACATTCAACTCGGGTGTGACACCATTCCCTGCTTCTGCAGGAAAGGGAAAGGGAAAAGGAGGAGCGGAGGGGAGGGGAAAGATAGATGAAAAGAAGAAAAGAAGAGGAGGAGCACCTTGGCCAGGTAGTTGATGGTGACGGTGAGAAGGAGAACCAGGGCGCTGTGGAGAAGCAGTTTGCCCAGACGAACCAGCAGGCTTCCTGTCTTCAGACCAGACTGCATCAGCAGGCACCAACACCAGATTAGTCAACACATATTTCATATCTTAAATGCAGATTAGAATATATACATACATACATCCACAGTATATATATATACACACCTGCATATAGGTGCGCGCACACACACACACACACACACACACACACACACACACACACACACACAGATACACAGACACACAGACACAGACTTGGATATCATCTTAGATTTTGGATTTTGTAACATCTTAATATGGCATAAGTGTTGTCTTTTCCTGGTTATAAAGGCTGCATTAAGGTTAAGTTATGTCATTTTCTGAACTTAACAGACCGTTCTATTATTTTCCTTAACCCACTTAGTCATTATATCCACGTTATTGATGATTATTAATCAAAATCTCATTGTGTAAATATTTTGTGAAAACACCAATAGTCAACACTACAATTTTATTGTGGTATCAATACTGAGGTATTTGGTCAAAAATATTTTCTCCGTAATGCCCAGCCCTATATACCTGCATCTTAATTTTGACACGCCTTGTATTAGGTACATTCAGAGATGCTCATGATTCTCTGAGCTAGAGTCCACGTCAAGTCTCAAGCCTTTAAACTAGAGGCCAAGTTGGCAAAGTTATCAGCGTGCCGGATAAAATGAGATGTGGTTGAGGCAGAATCCTTTATCTTGATACCACAGATTTAGCATTCAGCCTTGTTGTATGAAGTTTTTAAAGCCAAAGCTTCTGATGCACGGCATAACAGCAGCGGGGGTGGTCGCCATGTCATAAGTGAAGTCCGATGACACTGTGGGAGTCACACTCAGGTGTCCCTCTTTCCTGACGGGGGCTCGGAGCTTGCATCGCCCTAGAGCCCCAAGATCTACAACAAGCAATTTGTGCGTAAGATGGAAAAGTGCTTTACAATTCTCTTTGTTATTGTTGGTAAGCACGATAAATCGTTATAAAATCGCAATCCCAATTAACCCCTGTTCACGATTTAATTTTTAAATAACTTGAAATTTTTAAAGTTACTTTAATTTATTTTTACAACTCTGTTTTTCATTTAATTTTATGTGCCAACTGCATCACAAACAATAAAACTTTCGTCAAGTTGTCCAAATATTACATGGATGGTTCCATATAACGCTTCTTACAAGTTAAACGAAGGATCTGTTACTACTTTTTGAAATTTTGGGTGTTTTATTTCCCCCCCAAAAATGACATAATTTCACATTGATGAGGTTTTTCCTAATTGTTACTATTAATATTAATGTTGGTCTTGTTGAAATATAAAAAACAACCACGTCCACTGTCATTTGACAGAGTGCTGCTTCGGTTGTCTGACAAACAATGTTTTTTTGAGTCCAACAGACAGCAGCGACTTTCATTTTGGACATTAATATGAATTACATAGCTATTAGCTACAGCTGATAGAATTTGCTGTTAAGGAATTTTTTATGTGAGTTTTCAGTTTGCTGATGTAAAAGTGGAGTTGCATGTCGAGTCATCGGATTCATAATTTGAGACTAACTGGAATCCTAGTTGGTCACCTTTAGTCCACACCTCTGACACATAGGGGAATGGGTCAAACATGCCTGTTTAATGAGACACTTCACAATAAGAGCATGTGTTACTGTAGACAAATATTTAAAGCCAGATATGAAATCTTTCTCTCCCGTTTGTGATTCTCAACCTTCCTCCATCGTACTCTCCATTCCACGTTCATCCTTTCACATTCAATGTTTCTGTAATTGTTTCTGTGATAGGATCTAATTTAACTAAATTAAATTTAGACCTGACAGGAAAATGTGTCTACAGCATACTTATTAGAATTATCTTCTGCAACAGAAAAAAGGAAGCGGACTGAAGCACGGGCTTCTTCACATCATGCAAGTTAATCTTCCATCTGTGCTTTTTCAAAAAAGCTACCACAACTGTCTGGATATTCCTCTGTGAGACTTTGATACACTAATAGTGTTATATTGATTCTCTACGTTCCCAAATTCTGCCTATTCTGATTTCAAACTCTAAAATGTTTTACTCCATATCCTATACACACAGACACAGACACACACACTAACCTGGCAGTGTTTGATGAAAAGTGCGGCTACGATGAAGCTCAGAACCAGTGATCCCAGTATCATGGAGTTACAGAACTGGAGGAGCCACACACTCAGCAGACTGCTCACTTGAACAAGGTACAAAGTGGTCACCTAGAGAAACACACCCATAGTGCTGTGAAACAATCAGAGTAGGTAATACAAGCTGATGTCAACCCTTCGAGGAATATGCAGTGTTTTGAGGATTGACACGTCTGCCTGTGGGCCTGATATTAGCTCTGAAGTATTCTTTTTAAAGTGTAGGCAGACCCAACGTTTATGAGGTTTTTTTAAACATCAATATGAGTTCCCCCAGCCTGCCTATGGTCCCCCAGTGGCTAGAAATGGTGACAGGTGTAAACCGAGCCTTGGGTATCCTGCTCTGCCTTTAAGAAAATGAAAGCTCAGATGGGCTGACCTGCAATTTTGCTCCTTATGAGGTCATAAGGGGCAAGTTTACCTCCCCTTTGCTCTGCTCTGCCCGCCCAGAGAATTTGGCCCACCCATGAGAGAGAGAGATATCATGGCTTTCAAACGAGCAAAGTGGCATTTGGTCACCCCCAGCCTCCACCTTATACATATACTTATATACTTTTAAGAATATATAAACGTTAAGAAACTAGAAACTGCCTGTAGCTTCTCTAGAACCAAATTGTATCCCAAAGGTACTTACAGAAGGACTGCAAAGCACTTATTATGCAAACCACACTGTACAGCCTACCACTGACTTACAATGCACTTCTACTTTAGAGACAGAAAATGTGTTGCGGACTCATGGCGGTGCGCTCATAAGAAAATAAAAAGAGTTTTTGTTCATCAAATTTTTTTGTCACAGATAAATATTGATAATTTTTTTTATTTAACTTATACTGTTTATTGAGCCATAGTGGAAAAAATACAATTTACTTTCTGTTTGTTAGTGCGTTTATTGCCAGCAATGCTGTCTCGCCATTATTATCGTTATCGGATTTAATGTTAGTTAATGTTAGTGTTCGTTACCAAACAGGCTTAGTGGCTTGGCGGAAGATTTGATTTGCAGGAGTATTTTGCCAACAGAGATGTAAGTGTTTTTAAAGGTGTACTATGAGTTCTTGCATGGTTTCAGCGCAATTTCATTTTTGTCTCAAATCGTAGGTATCTCTGCTTGATCCACTAGCAGCCTGCCCCCTGAATACACTGTCCAAACGGCTCAAAATTCCAAACCCCCAAGTTCATTGGGTACCCAGGAAACCAAGTGTAAAGTAGATTGGATGAACGTACATGAGATGTTTCAAAGACAGACGCGAGCAAACACGCTGGCACACAGTTTCTCCAACTTATAGTTAGATTACTTGTTTTGGGCGCCCTTTTGGAGTCTTAAAGTATCTGTTCCGTCTCTGAGATATACCTGTGTAGTTGTTAAGAAGTCGACACAGTCCAGGGCGTATATGATGAGAGCCTGAACGAGCAGGATGAACTGGTTGAATTGCCATGTCAGACAGAAACAGAAAGTCGTCACGTACATCAACCACACAATCACCTTCTGTGGATTGAAACACACACACACACACACACACACACACGTTAGATACTTGGTTTCTAATGGCATGTACAATTCCTGCTGTGCTACAACAGAAGATTATCGAGCAGACAACGTGTAAAAGACTGTCGAGGCTAATTGATTTGATCAAAAGCTGGGATTTAGAGTGTGTGTGTGTGTGTGTGTTTGTGTGTTTGTGTGTGTACCTGCTGTAAAGCGGTGAGCTGAGGCCGGAGATAACATGTGATAGCGGCAACCTGAAGCGCTAAGAAGGGCAGAGACCAGTTCTCTCTGAGGGAGATGGTGAACTCCACGCGAGTGGTATCCACCCTGAAAGAAGGTAGAGAGGGAGCAAAAGAGGAGTAGAGAGAGGGTGGACATCATTTTTTTTTTTTAATTGATGTAATATAAAATGTCCCAAGGCACAACTAAGGAACTTGCTCCGCTGAGGGCCTCAGTAGTTTCCATAAAGTGGAGAGAATGACTGGTGGGGATCGAGGCTACATCCACGCTAATACGTTTTCATTTTTAAGCTGCGTTTTCACAAAAATAATCTCTTTCCACACAAGCGTTTTAGCTCCGTAGCAGGGCTAAACATCGTCCAATTTAACATGTCTGACAATCATTATTCCCTGTTTAAACCTTGAAAAAATTTGGGATTTGGTTACTGGCTGCAACAACAAATTCAAAAGAGGTGTGGGGGGGCCTTTTCTGGAACACTTTCAGAATCTATAGTCAATTCAGAGAAGTACTCTCCTCCTCTTCCTGTTTCACACTGGCTTGCTGTAACATCATTTGTTGGTGTCAAACCTATTGAAAAATGGGTTCAGCTCAGAAGAAATTCAGTGGGTGCCCAGATATCTCAGTTGGTGGAGTGGGCACCCATATATAGAGGTCTACTCCTCAACGCAGCAGCCGGGGATCCCTTTGTCGCATGGCACCCCCCCCTCTCTCTCTCTCCCCTTTCTTGTCTTCAGCTGTCCTGGCAATTAAAAATGCCACAAAAATTATCTTAAAAACAAAAAGAAGAATGGGTTCAGCTCAGAATAAATTCAGGGTCCCCCCATATTGCAGCAGGCTTTCTGCAGCCTGTATTCCATCCCACACCTCCTTTGTACAGTTTTGTCCCATTTTGACCTCAATCTTCTCCCTTAATTTTTTTGGCCTCTCTCAGTTTCCCATTCAGCTCCTAGAAGTAGTGTACTATATTGCAATATACAAGGTTCTAGTGAATGCCAAGTAAAATACTAAAATGCTTCAAACTCTGCCGCGTTCTTTTTGACCATTGCAGCTTTTAATAATTGGTGTGCATGTATCTATGTTAGCAATACGGCCTCACAACAAGAAGGTTCTGGGTTTGAATCCGTTCTGTGTGGAGTTTGCGTGTTCTCCCTGTGTTGGCGTGGGTTTCCTCTGGGTGCTCCAGTTTCATCCCACCATAAAGACATGCATGCTGGGTAAATAGGACTACAGTTGGAAATTAGTTCAAAGATACTTCACATAAGACTCTACGTCATAAAGTTCATTATGTGTAAAGGGGGCGTGGTATAAGCACAGGGTGCGAGCCAAAACCAGGACCAATGACAAATAAACTCTCTGCTGAGTTCAATGATGACTTACATAAGACTCTACCTCCATGTTCCATGTAAATTGGATGATGTTTGTAACAGAAGGCTGATTTCCAGTTGCCATGAATGACGCGCTATGACCAAATCTTTAGGAAGAGTTTGTTAAAGTATAGCACCTTGTCTTTTAGGCCTACTTCCTCTTGCCACTAGGGGGCGTTATGACTTTGATCCAATATCGAAGTGTAGATGTTGTCAGGGTTGGACTCTGATGAATTGTGAAAAGTTTAAAGCCAATTGGATAATGTACATTCAAGTTACACCCACTTCCTGTTTCAATGGTGAAACGCACAAATCGGCCACCCTGCCACGGCCATGCCCTATAATGACATTTTTTTCTTTTAATAGCTTTTCAACCCTATGTTCTTAAGATGACACAGACCAAATGTAAAGTCGATCGGATGAAATCTCTAGGAGGAGTTTGTTAAATAACAACGCGGAAATGGCCAAAATCGCACTAATTTTGAACTTTCAATTCAAAATGGCTAACTTGCTGTTGGGTTTAGGGTATGGCTCCAATGGAGTTTAATATCCGTCCTGCCATGCTACATATGTGTACCACGTTTTGTGAGTCAAAGTTAAACAAACTGCAGGGGCTCAATTTTTTAAATAGTGTAAGGGGCGTCAGCGAGCCATTTTTGTGCGCCAATTCCCGAAACCATTATTAAATGTTCACCTGAATTGATGCAACTGCCAGTTTTTGTGAGTTTTTTGAGTATGTTAAGCCCCTCAAAAAGGCAATTAATTAGCTGGATAAAGAATAAGAATTCCTTCAGTTCCAATAAGGCCTTAATTTAAATGGTAATCCCCCATCTTATGCTGACACGTAAACTTGAACACACTGCTTTTACCCACCTGTTGAGGATGTACCAGACCCCAGCAAGCATACCGGCCAGCCAGGAACCCGACAGGAGCCATGCTGTGAGGTACAGAGCGATCACATACACCGCTTGGAGCGAGAACACCGTGTAAATGTAGAAATACACTGGCTCCAGATACAACTGGAACAAACACACACACATACACACACACACACACACACACAAAGAAACCATTAGTCATTAGGCGCTGTAAATCAACATACATAGAGAGGTTGACTGCAGTGACAGCGACTGACTCGGACATTCAGGAACTGTGACTGTGGCATTTTCAAAGTTTGGTCTGATATTTCACTTTCTTGTCACAGTGAGACCTCTGAGGAAGCTAAGTAACTGTTTCTCGGTTAATTGATATGCCAATACAGAAATATATCCCTTCCAGTGTGTGCAAGTGTGCCGAGCTATGTCTGCTATAAAGACCAAAATCTAAAATGCCACCACATCTCAAATGCCTGACAGTCTGCTAATATGGTTATTATTCACAACAGTACCAGGGAGGTGGTTAATAATGATGAAACCGAAGTGTGGTATTCTTTTCCTTTTTTCTTCGAGAATGCTTCATTTTCATGGGGCACAAATGCCAAGAAAAGTCCCAGACACAGTCAATCATTTCTTAATAGTTGTAGCCATTACTTTAATCTTTTGTGTTTTACAAGCCAATTGTAAATAGCTGACAGCTGAGTGATGGGGTACCTGTATGGGCAGCAATCTGTAGAGAACACTGAGGAAGACCTCTTGGTAGATATTCATTCGCTGTAGGAGATTAATGGTCCTCTTGGATTCTGTCAAGTTGTCGTGGATCAAATTGGAGAGCCCTAGGAACACACACCCACACACACACACCCACACACACACAGTTAGAGACTGATAAAGCTCACTTTGCTCATTAACCGAGTAGGGTGCTGTTAAAGAACAATAACAGTGCTTGAAATTCCTGTCAACCACTACGAGTGTTTGTGCCTGAATTTTATTCCATAATTGCTGAGAGCACAATGGATGTCTGAACCCATTAGTGCCTTCAAATTTGGAAGCCCTCAAGCATTACTTCCTTTGCTCAATTAAAATAACTACTGTTAGTAAGTACTGTTGAACTGCTTTTTTCTGAAAAATCTAAATATGTCAGGGTTTTCTGGCAACATTTTAGTGTCATATCTCCAATTAGGGCTGGGCAATATGCAGAAAATCAGATATCACAATGTTCTTGACCACATACCTCGATGGTGACATTGTGGCGATATTCTATTGTTGACAATTAGTGCTTTAAGAAAATATTTTCACCCTTAGATTTTAGATAAATGGGTAAGTAAGTGGGAATATAATAGAACAGCTACAACAGTCTGGTAAGTTCAGAAAAGTACATCACTTTACTGCAATACAGCCTTTAAAACCAGTAACAGACAACACTTATGTCACATCACAATACTACAATATCCAAAATCTAAGACGATAACTAGTCTCGTATGATGACATAATATCGATATATTGCCCAGCCCTATCTCCAATTGAGTGTGGGTATTGTTTAGGCCGTCATCTACTAACTAAAATGATCACAAGAGAAGATGATTCAAGATCTGGGTGGCATACTATACCTCTGCTAAACAATTCCCTGCAGGAAATCCTGGATAATGATGAGGAAGTTCTTCAAAAAAAAACGTTAAAGCTGCTATGGGAAATATCTTTTACTCTACATCATGGGTCTTCAACAGGGGGTCCGCGACCCCTAGGGGGTCCGCGGAGGTACTGCATGGGGGTCGCGAAAGTTTTGGTTGATTAGACTTTTTTTCATTTCCACTAATTGAAATGTCTTTAAGTACACATTAACATGAATTCAACACAGTGTAGTAAACAGATAAATGGAGGCAGAAGATGTCTTTCAGTCATCA
>NC_048407.1:3004198-3007804 GCF_013103735.1 Etheostoma cragini
ACAATGATTTGCTACTGATTACTTACATGTGACAGGTGTTGCTTAGTGATCACATGACTCTGCAGTTCCCCTCAGTTCTACATAATAATGTAGCATCTTTCAGCTTGTTGTTTTAATTTAATGCTCTGCAAATTAGCTAACTTGCTCCACTCTCACCACTATCATTTGCATTGCTTTAACCCTCATGTTGTTTTCGGGTCTAATTGACTTGTTTTGCTATATCAATGTTCTTTTTAATTACCCAATTGTAATTACCCAAAATAACATGATTGATTCCACACAACGCTCTGTGGGAAGTACAAATCTCTACTTTCATTAATTTTGGGGCATCTTGAAATGGTTTTGAAATAGTATTGAGTATAAGTTGACATAGTCCAGTATGTGATTATGCTTCAACATCCATTCCTTTAATTGTAGTATAAATAATTCCTAATTTCTGCTTTTCTAACTCAAAAATTAGGTATAATTTCCTATAAGTTAGTGTTACGTATTGTTAAAAACATTGATATTGACGTCAACAAAACGGTTAAGCAGTAGCAGGCAGCTAACGCTCTAAAAAAGCAGACAGACAAAGTTAGTGACTAGGTGGTAATCATAGTGGAAAACATAGCAGCTGAACAAATATTCCCATCAGGAGTTGGTGGGAAGCACAGCAAAGCAGAACGGAAACCAATATTTGCCAGGTTGCCAGTATTGGAATGAATGCCAATGTCAGTCCATATCTGCTGAATGTGTCAATAACCTAGCTTAATTAATGACAAGTAGGGATGGGCGATATGGGCTTCAATCCATATTGCAATATACATTGCAGCCTCTTGCGATAACAATCCATATCACAATATATTCATTATAATAAAACAGGTTACATAGAAACCGCTAAATGTATATTTTTTAAAAGAAAGAAATGTAGTAGCCTATGTAGTTTTGAGAACATTTATTGTGCAAAAGTGTAACATACTGTTGCAGATACATAAAATTAAAGTACTCTAGTTGCATAGACTTTAACAAAGTGAAAGCTTTAAAGTATTGGTTTCTTTTTTTTGGTGCAAACCATTCTAAAAGGCACTACACTTAGTTTAAGTCCATTCAAATAAAGGCACAATAATCTTTTTGAACAAAAAAGATATATGTACACGAATTGATCCAGTGAGTGTCGATTTTTCATCACTGTCACTGTATTCCCCCGTCTCAGCTAGCGTTGGGCATCATTTGGATTTTTACAATTCTGATTCCAAATCCGATACTTCCTTTCGATTCTGATTCTTATTGATTCTTGATTTCGAGACTTCAAGGGGTGAAGTTGAAACGGGTCACATGTGGCCTGGCTGCCAGCCGAACTTAGACCCGCCCACAACATTTGAGGTAGGGAAGCTCGGTCTGGACTTGATCTGTTATTATTATTAATTTATTAATATTATTATCACTAGAAATGCAACTGTATCAAGCTTCTCCTTATCACTAATGTTTTTTACATTCATATTTACACAAAACAAATGATAAATCCAGCCACAAACAAGTCAAAAAGTTGGAAGTTAGGACCAAAGTGCAAAGAGTGGTTGCTATGGACATGACACACCGTCTCGTCTTGTCTCATTGGTGTTGAGTTCTGTTGACAGTTGAGTTCTACTGCTATGATTGGTTGTAAGTCTATCCAATCAGTGCAGAGGAATTGTCTTTCTTGGTTTGGTTGGAACACGCCCCATAATCACAGCCCAATGCAACAGAGTCCCACTCATGTGTCCCAAGGATGAAACACAACAAGCGCCTAACCGCTTCGGAAACCATAATAAATTGGGAGGCTATGATAGGATTGAAACCAAATACTGCAAACTTCCAATAATAATTAATAATAGCTTCCAAGAAAGTAACGATTGTACTGGACTAGATTTTTTGAAACAATTCCAAGTAGTATTTGGCCTAATCCTAATCTTAGCAATAACTGTACTTTGATTAGTCTTGTCGGCAAAAATTAAAATAAGACCCACGTTGTATTAAACCAGAAGTATCCTATTATTTCTATTTTACAATGTCAATGCAGTGTGGATTTTCCCAGATGGTAACTATTTTTTCAGATTATTACCAACAAGTGAATTCAGCACAAACGCCCTATTTCTCAATGAGAAATATAAATTTGATGATCCAGATCCACACCAAAATGTAATGGTTTCTTCCTTGGCTCTTGCTAGACCCTTCCACCAAGTTCAAAAACCTAAAAATCTGGCCAGTAGTTTTCCGTAATCCGACAGACAAACAAACAAACCGGGCCAAAAACGTGACCTCCTTGGTGGAAGTAACAATGGCATTGTTATGCCATGCAAAAAAGAATGCTACTGACGTTATATGAGTGCACACACACACACACTCACTGGAGTCATTATTCCAAATTGGGCACTGGGTGCAGTATCACTACTATGCATTTGGTTTGACTGGAACAAAGCATGACACCAACAGCAAAGAGCCCGGTTCCTGCTGCAGGCCGACATCTGTCAACCTGATCGCTGCTGTGTTCTTGATCCATGTAAGACCATAAAAACCAGAAACCTGGTTTGCATCAACAGAGTACACATTACTGCCCACACACAACATTTTCTACTTCATTCATTCCTTTTTATCTATCTTCCAAACTGTCATTTTTGCTTTATCCCTTTTCTTCCCTTTGTCCATTCCTTGCTCACTTTGATTCTTCCTACCTATGTCAGCTTCGCTATCCTCCCCTTCTGTCCTTATACCTCTCCTCTGATTCCTGTTTCTGTATCTACTTCCTCTATGTTGATATGTTGTTGGCAGCCCGCCACGGTAAAATTTCTGCTGCCATGGTATCAGAAATAGGGCAACGCACAACAGGGTTTCCGCCAAGTACACCGCCGCTCCTTCAGCTGTTTATGAAAAGTCCTAAAGTCCTAATTACACGACTATGCAGGGCATTCTGCTCTACTGAACTCAAGCGAACTGTCATCCGCTCTCTTTCCCCTTTAGGGTGAGCAACAGGAACAGTGACAGGACGTCATCACTCACAAAGTCATGGCAACCAAGTAAACACCTGGGTGAGTACTACTTGTCACTCAATCTTAGAAAAAGTGACAAACAGCAATAAAAGCCGCAACATGAAATCTGCACTCAGGCAGCTACGGTTTATTAGAAAATAGAATTGTGGGCAGTGAATGTGAGGATTTTACTGTTTCCCAGACCCCAGATGAGACAATAAGCTAACGATAGCGAGCGCTGCGGCCCCTCTGCCCCCCCCCGCTGCAGGAGACGCTGTATTCCTTCGACAAGCTTTATTAACGTTAGCTACTGTTTTAAAACCAATTTCCAGGTTTGGGGGGGGTGCATTTTTGCTCAAACCCAATATTAAAAAAGTAGCTAGTAATGTTTACTCAGCGTTTTGTTTTGTGGTTAAACCGTGAGTAAAATAACGTTAAATCACTGGTTTCAAGTAACCTCCCTACGGTACCGTCTATTTGCTGGATGGTTTCAAGGTAACCGTGGGTAGCTAACATTAGCAGATAAACCCATTGACAGCGACAGTATACAGATGTGCTCAAATTTGTTGGTACCCTTACAGCTCATTGAAATAATGCTTCATTCCTCCTGAAAAGTGATGAA
>NC_048407.1:3007904-3022945 GCF_013103735.1 Etheostoma cragini
TTTCAAGTTATTTCAGAGAAAATTGTGCATTCTTCGTTTTTTGTGGAGGGGTACCAACAAATTTGAGCACGTCTGTAGTTCCTATTTTGGCACAATGTTTCTGACTGTAGTGGGATGTGAGATGCTAAGAAGAAAAACTACACGCTGTTTTCAGGTAACGTTATTTTTTATCTACAAACCGTGAATGTGTGTTCCATAATCAGCCCTAACTCTAACTACTGCACATCAAGCCTGTCTGCTGACAAAAAATAAGCACAGAGTGAGACAGAAAGCGAGGTCAGCCAGTTCCTTAACTGATTAGCCTATAGCACAATTATTTGCCTTAGTGGAAAATTAGGCCTGTTTCCAACTAGGAATTTTACACGATAATTGGAAGAAATAATTAGACTAATTATCCTCAGAGCAGACTGTGCGTCACGAAAAACTGCTGTGAGTTAGGTCTGATTGGCAAATGGAGGGAAACAAGTCTATTTTGCCTTGTAAGAGTGGAGGAGACAGCTGATTTGAGATATTAACCATGTTTTAATGCTTAATTTCACATCCATGAAATTCTAGGTTCTCAGATTTTATCAGCTGTAGCTAGCTCCCTAAATGAGCTATTGTTGGCTCCTTTAGTTGGTTATAAACGTCATGTCTGGCTGACTTTTGATCGATTCCAGCTGACTTGTTTTAAACCCAGAGTCCCAGAGTGAAATGGTCTTAAATATTGATAGAGAGATGTAAAGGTTCCCAAATCCAAAATGAGAAAGAGTGAGGGGTTAAGGCACCCCAAGCAGTTGGGTGTTTGTTGCCTTGCTCAAGAGCAACTTAGCAGTTCCCAGGTGAACTGGCATATGTCCAGCTACCAGTCCACCACCATACCTTAGTCCGTATGGGGGCTTGAACCAGCGACCCTCCGGTTCCAAAGCCAACTCCCTACGGACTGAGCTACTACCAACCCACTTTTGGAAAAGACACCACCCTTCAATTCAATAAAAGGCCATTATGATGCAATACATAATGTGTGTATATATATATATTTTATAGACGCACACACACAAAAACAATAAACACCATAATCGTAGTGCTTACCTGCCTGAATGGACGGGGCCTGTAACATTTGCTTATAGTAGGAATAGTACAGTCCACACTCTGTCCGAAAGGAGATCTCCCGCTCCACTTCCTGAAAGCAAAAAAGGGAATTATCGTTGTATTAAACCAAAGACTTCTGTTCTCTAAAATATGGAAAACAGATATGCTGGCAAAGCATGACAGAAACATGGAGGATTGAGGCAAAGCAGCTATTAAAGTCGTACTCCTCAAACGTAACAAAAAGACAGGTAACACAGTGTGATTGTGCGTGTGTGTATGTGGGAGTGTGTGTGTGGGTGTGCTTAGATGATGTCTTCCCAAGAGATTTCCTGCTTGCCATGAATGATTACTGTTCCACTGGGGGGGGGGGGGGGGGGGGGGACAGCGAGACAACAGTGAACAACCAGCTGCAGAATATTAACTCAATCATCAATCTATCATGTTCAGCTTGTAAATAGTTTTCACAGCTGTGCTCAACTCAAAGCTAATTATCTGATATATTTTATTGACATATCACCTATGTGAATTCACTGAAAGTATTTAGTATTATTACAGTGCGATTTATGTCATCGTTTCCCAGAAATAACTCATGATTAAAAGCTCATCCCTCATAAAAGGACCACTAATGGTCTTAAGAACTGATTTTCCACTAAATGACTCGGAGGGAACAGCCCTGCTGATTCCCATTTGCATTACCGCTTAAGCTATTATGTTAAAAAAGACACAAATCCACCATGAAGTGACATATAAATTCACTTTGTATACAGAATGTTCCATATTCTAACCACCCTCCCCAAAATGTCCATTTGTAGCCTGTAGCCCCACCCTTACAGCTACATCTCATCATCTTCAGGTAAACAGATTGCTACTTGCACCTTTAGGGTGGGAAAATGCACGCCTTTAAGTTGTGTAACCTCAGCATACTCCCGCCATAGCACCACCTGTAATCTAGGGCTGTGCACTTCATCGAAATTTTATTTTCAATTGTGGTTACGGTTACTATTGATCACAAACACAGAGTAATCAAGAGAAACTATTATTTTGCACATTGCGTTTGGCATACAACTCTTATTTTTTCTTAATATAGGAAAAGTACTATGTAACATTTAATAGTACTGTCAAATGATTAATTAATCAAGCAGCCCAGCTCCAAAATCATGCTCGTGGAATACATTATTAAAACCAATATTCTTGACATCTCTGGAACTCTTCTGATGTCTGACAGTCCCGTTTCTTTGCTACTAGTTTATGTGTGACATGGTAAATGAGCTGCACTTCCATAGCGTTTTTCTGTTTTAGCAAACAAAGCTCTTTACAAGTTGCTTCTCATTCACCCTTTAACACACCCTCGCACATTGATGGCGCCGGACTGGCCATCAGAAGAGACTGTTGGGTTCAGTGTCTCGGGTTGTCCTACTGTCAAAATTGAAAATCAACACTTTTGATGCTTTTCCTGGATTTTTTAAAAACTTTTTCTTACGTTTTTGTCCCATTTTTTAACACTTTGGACTTTGTTTTACAATGTTTGTCACTTTTTTTGATGTTTTCAACACTATGTAACACTAACTTATTAACTTTAGTTTTACAGTTATTTGGGGAATTTATGGTCAATAAACCTCATTTATAGGAAATAATACCTACTGTTTGAGTTAGAAAAGCAGAAATTGGGAATTATTTAGACTAAAATTAAAGGAATGGATGTTGATGGATAATCACAGACTGGAATATGTCAACTTTTACTCAATACTATTTTAAAACCACTTCAATTCTTTTTTCAAATGCTATAAAATTGAATAAGATGCCCCAAAATGAATGAAAGTACAGATTTGTACTTGCCAAAGAGCGTTGTGTGGAATCAATCATGTTATTTTGGGTGATTAAAATTGGATAGTTAAAAAGAACATTGATGTAGGAAAACAGGTCAAGTTGACCCAAGGACAATATGAGGGTTAGAATATTAATCGGAGCCTGTCAGTGTGCAAACAACCAGCTGGAAAATGTCCCTATGAACTTACATTAAAGCTTGTTTGGTTGCTGCCGATTGCAGCGATCTCGCTTAATACTGGAATAATATCAAAGATTGTTTTAACCATCCGTCACTTAGACACAAAAACATGGCAAAATAGGGTCCAGGTTGAAAAACAGTAGTTACCCTTTAAGGACACTGTGACATGTCAAAAAGAAGAAGCTAGGAATCGAACTACAGTTGAGAAAAAAATATATATTTAAAGAAGGAAGAATATACATATTGTGACCAGACACACTCTTACTGGGTGCTGAGGGGCGTGTCAGTCTTTATTTGCACCGTGTTATGGTATATTAACTCGTACCACAGGCTGTTACTGTGATGTGCGCGGTTCATCCTAATCAAAGTTTCAAGTGAACAGAGTATCAGAACTCCTACCGTGAGCTGAGAGAACCACAGCAGATTCTCATGTATGGAGTTGACGCACCAGGCCTGAGTCAGTGCCAGCAGCCCAGCTAATAACAGCCCGGCTGCCATGGAAACACGCTGTCGCCAAGGCCACCGGGGAAGAGCGCCTGAACCGGAACAAGCACCGGATCCTCTCAGCAGAGAAAAATCCCCTGTATCCTGATGTGTGGCGTCAGAACTTTCGGTGCCCGACATCATGTTACTGCTGCATCTCCCTTCAGCCGGTGCATCTGGAGACAGGCCCAGATTGGGTTGCAGCCTGCTCAGCCTCTCTCTTTTACGAAGCTCCATTGCCTGAGAAGATGCCGATTATCAATACGTTCTTGGATCCTTTGATGAGCTGAATTCAGGTAGATAAACAGCATGCTCCTGGCCTGAGCTAGAGAACTGATCCAAATCCATGACGGCAATGAGTGTTAAAATGCGGTGTGTTTTTCTTCTCTTGAAGTCGGTCCAAATAAATTTGCTTTTTTAAAATTGCTTCAAGTTCCTTGCCAAAGGAAGTATGCAAAAGCCTTCTACGAGGGAATGAGCAGCTCGTTTCATTTCCAACTCTTCTTTTGAGTTTGCTTGATGCAAGACAAGCCTTGGCTTTTCCCCAAGAACCCTGATGAGATGGCTAATCCCTCGGTTTAAAAGGTCAAAGAGAACAGGGCCTAGTTAACAAGTTCACACATTGCTAATTATCTTGAAAGCCAGTTCACGTCTTCCGGTCCTCTTTTCTCCGTTACCATTTCCTCCGTATGGCTCTTTGAATAACTCCCACCGCTCTGATATGGTGCTTGAAGAATTCAAGTGGGTGTCCGTCCAGCGTTGGCCTATCTTTGTATTCCCTCTGCTTTATGTGGTCCGGCGCTTAAACAAGGACCGACATCTGCCTCCCTTGAACTCTATCAGACACTTCTAAAACAAAAAGCAATCGTTCTAAGTACAAAGAGAGAAAGAAGGCATACAGACTGAGCCACAGCGAGTTTGTGAACAGCACGCTGGGCTGTAGATAACTGGAGCAGCCAGACGGAGGGAAAGAAAAGACAGTCACTACTGGTGACCTCTTGTCTATAAAACACGCACAGGAAAAGAATAATATGGGTGGGGGTGGGGACGAGCGAGGGGAACATGTTGGATGATCCTTCGGAAAATGCGGGGAACAGAGGGTTTTGTGGATCTGGAACTGACGTCAAGCTTTGAGCACGTGTCTGAAATAAACTGCATTCTTCACTCGGACAGACGTGGGCATGGCATCTCACCTGATGATTTCAAGAGGCCAGATTAAGCCAGTTGTCTCATATATGGACAGAGAAAAAGAGTGTGAAAAGCTTAGATAGCAAACCCACCAGAGCCTTTTAACCTGAGGCTAAGACTTCTAGCACATTCCCCCTGCAACACATTGGATGAGGGAGCCATGAGAGAGAGATGTGAGATTATTAAAACCAGTCTCCTCCGCTGTTCAACAGCTTCTTGACAGACTGCCAACACTCTGATACCATCAGTCTTGTAGGGTCAGGTCAAACAGCAAAAAACCGCAAAGGTACAACACCACGCGGCCAGGACTCCCACGCTCCCAAATTACTTTCCAGCGTGTTGCACAGATCTTTCCATTCTATCTGACCTGGACACACTTAACCCTTGTGTCGTCTTCCAGTCAAAACTGAAACTCAACACTTTTGTTGAGGCTTTTAATCAACGTTTTTAAGTTTTTCTAACGTTTTTGTCCATTTTTTAAACACTTTTGAGGCTTTTTTTTAATGGTTGCCACTTTTGATGTTTTGAACACTATGTCACTCTAACTTATCAACTTAAATGTTGATGGATAATCACAGACTGGTATATGTCAATATATTTTTTTTTTCAAATGCGATAAAATTGAATAAGACACCCCAAAATTAATGAAAGTAGAGATTTGTACTTGCTAAAGAGCGTTGTGTGGAATCAATCATGTTATTTTGGGTAGTTAAAAAGAACGTTGCTATAGAAAAACGGGTCAATTTGACCCAAGGACAACATGAGGGTTAAGACAGCATGTGTGTGTGTGTGTGTGTGTGTGTGTGTGTGTGTGTGTGTGTGTGTGTGTGTGTGTGTGTGTGTGTGTGTGTGTGTGTGTGTGTGTGTGGGTGTGGAGGAAAACGAAATACGTAATCTCAACGACGTGAGGGAGCCAGAGCGAGCAGTTCAAGGTAAGGTCAGACAGCAGCATCAGCATGTCTCAAGTGTCTGAACACTGTGCTAGCTGTACATTACATCATTCCCTGTGGCTTGGAAAAGGACACGTGCTTTTCACTGGACAATGTAGCATGTCCTGCAGGTGGACGTGCCCATACCATTACAAATATTTATAGCAATTTAAAAATCCAATATGCCGATATATTGTGGTTAAAATAAATCCAGAAACGTGTTGCAGAACATAAACAGATTTCCCTAACATTAGTTATTTGTAGTTATTTATGAGTTCTCACTAAAATAAATTATAATAAAAACAGAGGAACATAAAGTTATGATGAGTAAAATGCATAAAAATACAAACTTAACATATGAAACTTAAAGTCCTTAATAACAATAACAACTACAAAAAAATCAGTGTTGCCAACAAGGACGTTGTAGAGCGTCCTCTGGTGGACAGACTATGGAACAGCAACACATGGTTATACATAACAACATAACATGGTTGACCGTCCGTTTCGATTTTTTAAATATTAATTCACCTGACTCATTTATTTGTAATTCTAAATAATTCTGATGAATGAATATTTAAATTTTTTTTTTTTTTTTTTACCAATAGATTGGGAAATGTCTAATATCAGCCGATAATATTAGCCCCGCTGATATGTCTGGCTGTAGTTACCTCCTCAATATTATTATTAGATATTGCTACATGTTGGTTTTCATCAACACATTCAAGCAGTCAGATATGAACTCCCCTTTTCATTCTATCATGCTGTCAAAAAAGACACTTCATGAATGTAGAGGAGTCTGAACAGAGCAGACAAAGGACAAATAGCAAAAAACTAATAAAGCCGCCAGCAGTAGGCGAGAACAGATTATTGTGCGTCATTGCATCAAATCAGAAATATCTAGGTCTGTATTGCATCCATGCAACGATTCATTTTTTCCACCCCTGATATGTTGTTGCAAACACCGAGCCATGCTGAACGATAGCAACAGTTGACAAGATTTCACTTTGTATCCAGATGATAATGCCTTTTGCTATCGGAGGCATTTGTGTCAGCACCCCTCCTGTGTCAAGGCAGTGGCCTCATTAAAATGAATGAGAGAGCTCCACGAATATCTGGGTTTCAATGCAAAGGCTGGGTTATGCAAAAATAAAAGTTTTTGTCGGACCTCGCGGTAATCAAGTGTTTCTACCTGTTCCTAACGGCCATACTGGAAGGTGGAGTGAAACTCTGGCTGTCGTTGAGAGAGAGGATACTCCATAGTGTATAAATATGGAGCTAGCTGCACAACATTATCATACAGTCTCTCCCGGAAGATATTCAAAGACATATTCAGCTTACTTTTTTCACCTCAACACACCTCGGAGACTAGTGGGTGGAAATTCTTGGTTGGTGGTTTTGGAAAGTTACAGAAATTGTCGGACATAATCCCAGTCCATTTCTGCCAGAACAACCAGATGTTGGCTGTGCTGCATTGCACACTTTTGTACTCTGCCTACCGAGAAGCTGCAGGAAGAGATTTCGCTGTGTTCTGATTGCTGGGGCATTTTAGTGATGACAAAGATCAATGTGCTAGTGTGGACCTACTTTGTTTTTCCATGTAAACAGTGTTTTCAAATGAATCCGTCTATCTGTGAACGTAGTTTTAGACAGAGGCTTTGATAGCATTAACAGAAGGAAAACCTCGCTACACACACACACACACACACACACACACACACGCACGCACACAACCACATATGCGTGCAATGTGTGATGATGTCAGCCAGGAGCCCACTTCTTTGGGAACATTTCAGGGAAATGTTCGCCAGGCCTGTAAAGTGACTTGCATTTATTATGAATGAAAGCATCTGTTTGCGTCTTCCCTTCACACACACACAAAACCAGCATAGGACCACAATCTGTGTCTTACTACATCTGCTCAATTAACTGGATGTCTCTCAGTGACAGAAACTCACAAATTATCCTGTGCAGATGGCCTTTATGTTGGTCGGGATGCAATGCACAATTGCATGAGAAGAGTTAGTGCCGACAGATGAGAGAATTTTGAAGGCATAGAGTGCAGTTGTTTAGTCTCACTCTGTCTTCTGTCCTATGGTCGATGGACACTAGTTTTGACTCATTTAAACTTTGACACTCAATCTCTCTAAGCAGATTCAGAGAACTCTGACCAGGGACAGTGCACCAGTTCCACATCTTTATTAGGGGTGGGAATCCCAGAGGCCTCACGATACTCATGTCACAATGTGATATTATTGCGATTTTAAACATATTGCAATATTCTGTGATGTATTGGAATTTATAACTTTTTTTTCAACTTAAAATGTTTCCCAATTTCAAATGATGTCCCCAAAAGGATACTTTGTCAAAGATTTTTACCAAAAAAGATACATTTCTGTTCTCTGTTCATTTTACTTCAATTTTCTTGTTGCAAAATGGGATTGTCTGGCAGACAAACTGACCAACACATATATATAATAATAGATCAATACTTGGTGTCTATGTATCGATTCAGTATTGCCAGAGAAAATAATCGCTGTATACATTTTTTTCCCCCAAACCTAATCTTTAGGCTCTCATTCGCTTTCATATATTACCATGTGCGGTACCAGTGGTTTGTATTGCTGTAGCCGTAGATACGGTTGTTGTATCAGTTTTCTGATAGATGGCAGGTAAACTTCACAACTCTAGCTATGGTTTAGACCATTTGTATACACAAACTCATCCTTACATCATTGCTAACAACACAAAATGAGACAAAACCAGGCGCCACCAGGTGGCCTGAATTCATTTCTTCAATCGACTCATTTAGCTACCAAAACAAATGACTATTTCTGCATTGCTAAATTAGCCAAAAAACAAAAGATGCAAATGAACAGTGTTCATTAACATCTTGCCTCCGTTATGACTCTGACAGAGCGATCTGTTCTGCCATGTCAACCGGATCGAAGTCTGCTATGTATATCTCGGTCTGAGCCACAGTGCTGGTGATGCTTTGGAAAGAGGGGATTTGAAAATGACATCATATCTGGCAGGGCACAATGTTCTGTTGCTGTACAACACTAAACAGACTCTAAAAAGGTCTGGCCAACCACGAGTCGCTCTGGTTCTCGGGCTTGAAAATCAATTCGCCGCAGCAACTGGAAAAACAATCATCCCATTTCAAGATGGAGTGTCATGTCTATTTTAACAGTGAACACAGGATAAAGGTATGTTCCATATTGACACTTATGTTGAAGCTACATTTCCTCTTGAGATAAGTAAAAAAACAAAATGCATGTAGAATATTTTCAGCTTATAAAGTTATAGTTCATAGTTTCTGTCGCTCACATGAGGACTTCTGAGTAATAACAACAACACTGGTGTTGCATCCACATCCAAGCAGGATACCCAGGGCTCGGTCTACACCTATCGCCATTTCTAGCCACTGGGGGACCATAGGCAGGCTGGGGGAACTCATATTTATGTTAAAAGAAACCCTCATAAAGTGACATTTTTATACCGTGGGACCTTTAAATGAACTTACTAGTTGTCTTTTTGGACCCTGAGTTCACCCCTGTAAGAACAAATAACTTGAGCAAAAGGGTGTTAACAGCGAAGAACCTTTACCTTGATGTTGGAGAACCACAGGTCGTTCTCATGTAGCGTGGCCATGTAGATGCAGCACAGCAGGCCAAGACCAACAGACACAGACCAGCCAACTGATGTCCAGATGATTGCCCCCCATGACCAATCACCTGCAGGAACATTAACAAGTCATGAGGTTGTTCCAGTCAAGTTAAAGTTTAATAACTTTTTTAAAACAGCCGACATGACATGATTCATGTTTTCCGTGCAGGGTTTTTACAGGGAAGATACTTTGAGATGTCACAGTAGTAAAATCACAGGTATAAATAATGAAATGAATGATGGCTCAAATCTATGCATCAGTTTCAGGGTCTTGGTATTGTCAGGCTGTTCTCGAACTAATCTAGATCCACGGCTTTCCATTTCGGGGATTGCTTCGTTGTTGTTGGAAATTCTGCCGTATGACACTTTTTTTGTCCAGATGTCGGTTACCTTCCGCTTTCTTCGCGTTGGAATTCTAACCTCTGGTGGATTTATGAGGACTATGGTTACCTGGTCCTCAAATCTCTGCAGGGTAAATCCAGACTATCTGTTCAATCTGAGTTTTCTGTTGAGGACCAAAACTACTTTTGAACGTACACGTTCCACCAAAACAAGTTAATTCCTTCACATGAAGCTGCACAGTGGCTCCGTCTTTTGCTAAGCACCGCCCATGATAATTGCGATTGGTTAAAAGAAATGCCAATAAACCAGAACAGGTTTTTCTCCCATCCAGGAACGCTGTTTGGACTAGCCAGAACCTCAGAGTGGGGTGAAGGCATTCAAAGTGTTGCACTTGTTTGTTTGTTTTTTTTTATAAAAAGTGACAGAAGAGTAAAGTGCATAATGATGGCTACATTTTGATGGAGTGCTCCACTAAGCCATGCCACTGAGACAACATGACAACAGCAGGTGGTTTTTGTTCAGTGGATACTAGAGACATGCATGTTAGGGGTGGGAATCACCAGACGCCTCCCAATACGATATTATCACAATACTTATGCCACAATAATGCCAAAACAAATTCAAATTTTTCCCAATTTCAATTGACGTCCCCAAAAGGAAACTTTGCCAACATCCGTTTCATCTAAAATAAACATTCCTCTGTTTGTGCAAAATGGGTTTGTCAAGCAGACAAACTGACTAAGGGACGGCTGTGGCTCAGTGGTAGAGTGGTTGCCTGCCAATTGGAAGGTTGGTGGTTCGATCCCCGCCCCTGCAGTCATTGTCGAAGTGACCTTGGGCAAGACACTGAACCCTGAGTTGCCCTCGGTGCTGCGCAACGGAGTGTGAATGTGTGTGAATGTTTATCTGATGAGCAGGTGGCACCTTGTACGGCAGCCCCAGCCACAGTGTATGAATGTGTGTGAATGGTGAATGTTCCCTGTAGATGTAAAAGTGCTTTGAGCAGTTGTTAAGACTGGAAAAGCGCTATATAAATACAGCACATTTACATTTACTAACATAACAAATGTATAATAAAACATTGATACTTGGCGCCTGTGTATCGATACAGTATTGCCACTGACAATATCGCGATACTAAGCCGTATCGATTTTTTTCCCCCACCCCTAATGCATGTTAGTCATACAATATAAATGGCATTCCTTTCAATCCATTTAAATTGAAATCTGTAAACTGCAAAAATGTTTCACTTCAGTATGCCAGATGTCTTCTGAGGATGTAACCCAAGCAAAACTTTGACTGCATAAGGTGTAGGATTGCAGGCTTTAACCAGAAGAGTTAGTAAAAAAAAAAAGCCCACTGAGAACTTTTCCTTCCCACAACAGGTCAGAAGTCAGGGTCAGGAGCTGGCTGTGGTTTATGGTTGTTTCTGCGGGGTGGACGGCTGCCAACAACGCTCAACATATGGTCAAAGGTTGCTCTCTGCTGACACTAGGCCATTCCTCTGCTACCCAAAAAACTTTGTATGAATATCTGCTAGGTGGGAGGATGGCTCACTCACCATGCAAGATCTTTTCTGGATGATCATCAGCGCAACAGTTGGACTGTTGGGACTGAAACTCTGCACCGAGAGGGGGCTCCTTCCCCTTGCTGCCCTTCCTGTGACGCAGGGCTGTCATGTTAAATCACTGCAACCACAACACAGATAAGATCAAGGAATGAACAGATACCAAGTGGACACACACACACAAACACACACACACACACACTCCCCCTCTCTCACACACACACACATGTCATGTTTACTCAACACACTAACAGCGTTTACACTAGTGCGGTCTGGGCCAAAGCAAACCACGACCTGCACCGCTGTCTGTAGCCTTTCATTCATTCCAACCGACGGGGTCGACAGGCCTGCTTACAGCGGCATTTTCTGCTCACGTAGAGGCTTGACTAACGTGAAACATCAGGTCTATAGACACTGACAGCACCCACCCAGGTGATATACATCCTCCCGTGTGTAAAGCAGGTGGTATAGGCTACGTCAAACATGACAGCAAATGTACAAGTCCCTAAAAATTAGCTTAGTGGACATTAGCAGTGAGGCGCGTAATACCATAAAGTACCATAAGGTAGGTTTATCTTCCTATTGTGTAGCTAGCTTACTTCTACGGCATTGTTTTAATGCCTGTTCATTTTGCATTAAGGCGCGCTCCCGCTACATTTTCCTTCTGCCTTGACAGCAACAAAGACGAATACGACTTGCGTCAACGGTACATTAATAAACCTCACCCTCCTCTACAGCACGGCTGGTAGGATGGTCCGACAGCTCTCCTATACCTCCCACTCGTACTCTCTCTCTTCCTATTTCTCTCTATCTCCCTCGCTCCCTCATTTTCCTCTCCTCTTTTTTTCTTCTAGTTAGAATTCATCGGTCAGTTTCATACCGCACTGTGTTCGGTGGAACAACGGGACAGTACCGGAACACAAAAGAGGATGCCTTCAAAATAAAAGCACAATACTGTCACTTAGGTACAGTGGCTTGCATACGTTTACACACCCATGCTGAAGTTGATTAAAAAGAGGAATAAAAACATCTTTTGGAAATTGATCTTAATGCCTTAATTAAAAAAATAGAAAATCCAACCTTTTAAGAACACCTATTTTCTTTGTGAATAAATAATGTATTGTAAATAAATAAATGTTCTTCCTTAAAATAAAGGGGGCAAGAGTGTGCACCATCTTATGTTAAATTCACATAGAGGCAGGCAGATGTTTATTATTAAATGCCAGTTATTTCATGGACCCAGGATACTATGCATTGTGATAAAGCACGCATATTTATGTTTAAAAAAAACTCATAAAGTGAAATGTTAATAGCATGAGACCTTAGTATTCTGTTTTCTGAGCTTGTTGTAATGTGAACAGGCCTTGTTAGCTTTGCTGCACCTTTTGTCCAAGCAGTAAGTGCTTATTGCAGTGTAACAGAGATGCAAGCATAAAGAAGCATGGTAAGCTGTCATGTTTGTGCATCAATTTCTGTGTAGCATTCATAACATATGAGAAGAAACTTTGTTGTGTTTGGCGTGTTGATTGCATTAAGAATTGTAATGTTCTGCATTGTGGGGTGGCAGTAGCTCAGTTGAGTAGGGAGTTGGGTTGGGAACCAGAGGGGTGCTGGTTTAAAGTCCCCATAAGGACCAAAGTATGGTGGTGGACTTGTAGCTGGAGAGGTGCCAGTTCACCTCCTGGGCACTGCCAATGTGCTCCTGAGCAAGGCACTAAACCCCCAACTGTTCAGGGTATTGGTCATCCGGTCATGGGCATCCTCTCACCCTGACATCTCTCCATTAGTGCATGTAAAGGTACTGAGCATGTGTGTGTAAATCAGGCCCGTAACAACAGATTTAAAACATTGTAATTTCCCCTTGGGAGATTAATAAAGTGTAGAAAAAAAGAATTGTGTGACACTCATTGTGGAACACTGGGTCACAGCAGCATTCTGTGCCACGGTTGTGATGTCACTTGATGGAACACTGGGTTACAACAGCATCCATCCTGTGACTTACAACACACTAGTTCACCCACAAAATCTGAGAAATACATAAGAGGCACAAGTGTTACCTATGTCATTTGTTGATCATGGCCCATAACTCTATGCAGAAGTTTAAGACTCTTCACTCTCCGGCCTCCAGAGAAGATCAAGGTGAGTGTCCTGGCAAAAAGGTATGATGGGCACTTGCTCTGACTTGAGAGCACCACCAATGTAGTACAAGTGAGTTTTTAACCCTTATATTGTCTTCCTGCCAAAGAGTTTTTTTTTGTTTTTAATCAACATTTTGGTTGTCTTTTTACATTTGCTACATTTTGGGTACTCTATTAGAGGTTTTTCACAGTTTTTTACACTTTTTTGAAAAATCTTTTACCAATTGTTTTTTCTCCAAATGCTATGAAATTGATAGAAAACACCCAAATTCAATGAAAGTAGTGAACTGATTATTTATTAAACTTGTAAGGAGCGTTGATGGGAACCATCCATGTTACTTTTTTGGACAGTTTGTTGAAAAGAAAACCAAATTCCTAACATAGAAACCTTTTGGAAAGGGGTCAAATTTGACCCGAAGACAACAGGAGGGTTAATACAATTAGGGATCAAACTCAGCTGAATACTAAGACAAATAGTTTTCCCTCTAAATGTAGATAACGACTCCAACGCCTGCAAACATAGGTACGGCACAGTGAAGGACGTCAAAGATTGGAGGAGCAAAAGGAAGGCCAGCGCCGATAAGGGTCTAAGGGCCGATGGTGTTGCACACAACAGTGCCTCTCACAGGGCTTTAGCAGCGGGTGCCAGTGTGAGGGGGAGCAAGTGGAAAACAGACACTAATGATCACTGCACAAAGAAAAAGAGAATGGGTTACAATGATACCAGCACCAATGGGCCCAGCATTGGATTTATTACGGGTAGCCGTGTGACCCACAATGACACAGACAGTTTCTCAAAGATACACAACTCTGACTTCAGCCTGAGCAGCAGCTCATGTTCATCCTCAGATGAGGATATCATATTTGACATTCCCTTCTCGGTAAAAACCAGCAGAGGTAAGTCAACAAGAAAAAAAGTTACATTGGACCTGATTCATGGTTAAAGGCATGACAATATATGACAGTAATTCCACTTGCCACTAAACCTTGTGTTGTCCCTCGGGTCAAATTGACCAGTTTTCCGACATCAATGTTCTTTTTAACTACCCAAAATAACATGATTGATTCCACACAACGCTCTTTGGCAAGTACAACTCTCTACTTTTGTTAATTTTGGGGCGTCTTATTCAATTTTATAGCGTTTGAAAAAACAATTGAAGTGGTTTAGAATTAGCATTGGGTAAAAGTTGACATATTCCAGTCTGTGATTATCCATCAACATCTATTCCTTTAATTTTAGTGTCAATAATTGCTAATTTCTGCTTTTCTAACTCAAACAGTGGGTTTAATTTCACAAAAAATCTGTAAATTAAAGTTAATAAGTTGGTGTTATGTAGTGTTAAACGTCAAAAAAAGAGGAAAAAGTGCTGAAACAAGTGACAAAAATGTAAGAAAATGTTAACACAATTGATAAAAAAGCGTGTTGATTTTTTTTATTTTGAAGGGAAGACAGGTAACTTCTTATTTGGCTAGTGGTTTTCGTTAGACAGGCTTTCTGTAACATGAGCACCATCTTTTTGTGCTATTCTGCAGACTTTAGGGTCAATACACACCATCACCAGTCTCACACACGATCACCAGTCTCATACACCATCACCAGTCTCACACACCATCACCAGTCTCACACACCCTCACCAGTCTCATACACCATC
>NC_048407.1:3023045-3026129 GCF_013103735.1 Etheostoma cragini
CCATCACCAGTCTCACACACCATCACCAGTCTCACACACCATCACCAGTCTCACACACCATCACCAGTCCTACACACCCTCACCAGTCTCACACACCATCACCAGTCTTACACATCCTCACCAGTCTTACACACCTTTACTGGTCATACACACCATCACCAGTCTCACACACCATCACCAGTCTTTTTTTAAAAACAATCACAGACTGGAATATGTCAACATTTACTCAAACTATTTCAGAGCCACTTTACTTAAATGCAAAAAAATTGAATAAGACGCCCCAAAATTACCCATCAAAATCACCCCAAAGAGCATTTTACAACATGAGGGTTAAAGCTTTTTGATTGGATGTATTAAATAAATGTAAAGGGGAAATGTGCATATGTAATTAACTACATACCTTGCAGCTCACATGTTGCAATATTTCCTAAAATTGACCTTGCTGGAATTTCGTTTTGGGTTTGACTTTCGCGGGAGGGACTTGCGCAGAAGGCTTGGACTCATTGTCATAACTGTTATATATTGTATAACAGCTATACTTAGTTTTTTGTATGTGATAATTGGTAAGCTTTAGAGTGGTGGTAGGTGGATTTCTTTAACCTTTGGACAGAGCTAATGGCTGCATTATATTATACATTAGATATTCATATTTAGCATACAGTCAAGCGGTATTTATCTTCTCATCTAAATCGGAACATAAAGAAGAATAACAATAAGTGTTCCTCAAAATGAAAGTAGACATCTCATACAGAATGTCATCTCTCTGTGATTATGTTCAGCTGAATTTGAAGCCACCTACATTGAGATTTACCGGATTGCTAAAGGTGGTTTTGGAGCCGTGTATGCAGGCTACCGAAAAGAAGACGTTGTATCAGTAGGTCTCTCTCTCTTTCTCTCTCTCTTTCTCTCTCTCTCTCTCACTCACTCACTCACTGTCACACAAACACGCATTCATATTTCACTGCATTTTTAGAAACTTCCAGGTGAAACAATTGTGTTTCCATCTTTCAGGTTGCTATCAAACATATTCCAAAAGGAAAGGTCCACTACAGTAGAGTGGTAAGTGAAGGAATCTGGTCTCCTTACACCAACACGGACATTTCTTTCTCATTTACCGTGATGTATTTTTTTCTTATGTATTTTCTGTATTTCCTCAAGGTCAAGAACGGAAAGGTGTTTAAGGTCGTTGAGGAAGTCGCCCTCATGGTGAAAGCAGCAGGTGGAGCTGAATCAGCTGGGAGCTCTGCAGCCATCTCCATACTTGACTGCTACGATCTGGAGGAGGACCTTGTCCTGGTTATGGAAAGACCCGTCCCCTCCATGGATCTCCACCAGTATTGCAAGGCCAAAAGAGGCTTCCTGCAGGAAGATGAGGCTAAGGTACCCGAGCTAGGTGAAAGATGAAGAGTTATGGTGTGTGTCTGTTGTCAAGGGGGATTTCCCCGTTCACCATCATCTGTCTATGTGAGCATCCAGGCAATGCATTCTGGTAGCGTTGTGGGGACTTTAGAGAAGCGGATTGTCGAGATGCCTTCTCCTCATTTGTAGAACTTGAATCCAGGCTACTTAATTCAAATAAGGAAAGTCCCGCTCAACTGGCAAGCTCTCAAAAGCTCACAAAAATCATTTAACCCTTTTAATCCCACTGACCTAGAAATTTGAAATGAAAAACCTTTTATCAAAGTTATGGTTTTCTACCCCCCCCAATGATTTTGTCACTTTTTCTGAGCCTTTTTTTAATTTTCGTGGATTTTTACCCCAAATTTTTTAAAGCTTTTTTTTACATTTGACACTTTTGTTAGACATTTTTCTCTCTTTTTATTTTACACTATTACAGTACATTATTTCAGCACTACCTATACTTTGTATTTTTACATTTCATATTTTTTATTTCATGTTGAAACTGCAAAGGGGTTGCTTCCATCTCATTGATTTTTTGGACATGTTTTTTGTTGTTTTGACCAGGTTTTTGAAGCTTTCTCCGACATTTGTTGTCACTTTTGACGTTTTCTAACCTTTCCCGAAGTTTTTTCTCACTTTTTGCCACGTCTTTGTTGATTATTTCTGCGTTATTTGGGACGTTTTTGAATTTTTTTGCTATATTTCTGTTACGTTTTTCAGTGTTCTCAAATCTTTTTTTCTTATAATGCTATGAAATTAATAAAACACCCAAAATCAATGAGAATAGTGAACTGATCACTTATGTAACTTGTGAGGAGCATCGTACGGAACCATCCATGTTATTTGGTTTTACAATCTGGTTGAAGGAAACCCAAATTTCTGATTTGGAAACATTTTGAAAATAGGTCAAATTTGACCCTGAGGACAACAGAAGGGTTAAAGGGTGAATGTGTAAAGGACTATTTCTTAGCATAACATAACATATACTATGGTATGACATAACATGGTGGTAGTATAAATGGTCTCATCTAGTGACTATCAGCCATAAAGGATACTAGTGGATAGCCTTTTGCATACTGTCCAGTTCAACTAAGAGCACAAGTAATCACCACGTATTTAGCAGGGACGCATGAGGGAATTTGTCCTCTGACGGAATAAGTCCTACACCGCTCTATTCACTCACCTGTCTCACTCTGTCCCTCTATCACAGACCGTCCTAAGGCAGATGGTGGATGCAGCCGTCGAGATGCACACAAATGGAGTCTTTCACAGGGACATCAAATTAGAAAACACCCTCATCGAAATTGGATCAAATGTCCCACGGGCTCGAGTGATTGATTTTGGCTGTGGTTGCCTCTCGATAAAGGGATATTACTACAACTACTCTGGTATGATATCTGTCTTCCGCTCTTGCTCTTTTATTTAGCTGACAATCTTTGAAGCAAACAAGGTTTCTCCCTTATTTCTCTCTACTTGCTCCGTTTCTGAGTATCTGTGACTGTCTTTCTTTATCTTTGTGTCCGATGTTGTGTATTTTAGGTACCTTTTCAAAAGCCCCACCAGAATGGTTCATCTTCAAAAGATACAAAGCCGGTCCCACGACAGTGTGGCAGCTGGGAGCACTATTATACGACCTGCTGGATCACGATTACTCCTTCAAAACACGTATTTACCTTGAAAAAG
>NC_048407.1:3026226-3031980 GCF_013103735.1 Etheostoma cragini
ACACACACACACACACACACACACACACACACACACACACACACACACACACACACACACACACACACACTGCAGTTTGAAAGGGTCAATTCATTCAAATGACAAAAGTTGATATTTTATTTTTCACTACAATTTTTTGTACTTTTAGTGCTATCCAGCTATGCATATAGTTTGGTTTCAGCTGTAGAGGCTTATAATAATGTAGATGTTCTTGACAAATATTTCTGAAGCCACCCTAAAAAATGAATCTATATTTCAGTTTCAACCCTCATGTTGTTCTCGGGTCAAATTTGCCCAGTTTTCAGTTTTTTTGTTGACAAAAAATGGGCCTTTGAAATAAGCGCTGAAAATGTCAACATAAGAAATATCAAATCACTTTGGTAAAAACATCCCAAAAAGCACACAAAACAATGAAAAAGTGACAACAAATGTCAGAAAAAGTGATACTAGTGTTTCATGGTTGACGGGAAGACAACACAAGGGTTAAATAAAAAAAAAAGAAAACACTCACCTGAATAGGGTTTCCACGTTGTATTCTAGGTCTTGAATCATTTTAACATCATTGTTTTTTTTTCCGTGGTGTTGAAGATCTTTCTTTCGCTAGTCTACAACTTCATATGAACATGCAGCCAATCAGCTTTCCTGTTATTCAGTCCTTCCAGAAAAATTTGAGTGAAAGAGTTTTTTTTGTTATCGTTGCGGACCAAAATCCTTGATTATGCGGCAAAAATAGAGTTAATAAGTTAGTGACAGACAGTGAAAAAAAGCATCAAAAGTGTTGAAAAAGGGACAAAAATGTAAGAAAAGTTAAAAACATTGATTTAACGCGTCAACAAAAGGGTTGATTTTGAAAGGAAGAAAACACGAGGGTTAACTGAAATCATGTGTTTTGTGTTTCTTTTTACCACACATTTCAAAAATTCGAAAAGTTACAAATCCCTGAAAATTATAGTTTTTCCAATGGATCTCTGAGCTGCCACTTCATCCTCTCTCTCTCTCTCTCTCTCTCTCTCTCTCGCGTTCCAGACTGCCAAGAGTTCTTGCAGACGTGTCTGGCCATTAACCCTCACAGGCGTCCTAACTTAGAGCAGCTCCATCTCCACCCCTGGCTCAGATAGTCCATGCCACACCACCTGCTCATTTGCCACATGTGTCCCATGTATAATCCACAAAGTCCAAATCAATAAAACGGGAATGGATGGCAGTCTACTCATTGATTATGATATCATATTTAACAATCACTGCTGCTGTAATTGCAACTGTTTATCATGTCACACATAACACTATACCCACTGCTTTAAATATAGTGAGTCATATTTATATATTAATCATAGTAAGTGTCACATTCCTATAGGAAATCTCACAAGTATTTATTAATCATAAAACTCTCCTCTATGATATAAAAAGTCCTAAGAGAGATGGAAAGTATTGAAAAATACGGAAATTTCTCATTGCAGCCTATGTGAAGGAGAGACAATACAGGTGAATAGAGAAAATATGAATTAGAAAAGAACAGTTATTACCATGAATCTTCCCCAGTTGTTGATTTACATTAACCCTTCTGTTGTCTTTGGGTCCAATTTGACCCATAATCCAACAACATTTATAGCAGAAATATGGTTTTCTTTCAACCAAATTGCCAGAAATTGACATGGATGGTTCCATATAGCCCTCTTCTCTAGTAAAATGAGGGAGCTGTACTCTACTTTCATTGTATTCTGGGTGTGTTTTTCAGTTGTAAAGCATATTTCTGCTTTTTAAACTCAAAAATTAGGTTTATTGACCTAGATAAGAGTAAAACTTGTTGTATCAGTTGGTAGTAGCGTGAAAAATCTGTCAATTTCTTTAACAAGGGTTAAGACAATTCTATTTGTATTACAAGTTTCTGAAGTGTTATGTTTTATTATGCCAAATGAGGCATTGTCTTATTAAATATATGCTAATTTGCATAAATTATGGTGTTACATGGAACCTATTTTTCCAATGCATTGGTGTTTAGGTAGTCTCGTGGTCTGGTTTATTGGCATTTCTTTAAACCCATCACAATCGTCAAATAGTTTGAAAGACTTGCTTTAGTAGTGCAACAGAAGACTCAGATTGGACAGATAGTCTAGCTAGTTGTCTGGATTTACCCTGCAGAGACCTGAAGACCAGGTAACCATAGTCCTCAGAAATCCACCAGAGTGTAAAAGTCCAACGCAAAGAAAGCGGAAGGTAACGGACATCCGTCCAAAAAAGAACATCCGGCGGAAAAGGAGCAATCCCGGAGGTGGAACGTTGTGGATCTAGACTGGATGTGTCGTTCACTCTCCTCCCACCTGGACGGTGGAGGCAGACGGCTGCCCATCTAGACCCACGTTCGGTCTAGACATACTGCAAAGTCTCTGTAAAGTGTCCCGAGATAACTTCTGTTATAAGTTAACTCTATGAATGAATCTGAATTATATATGCACAGAGAATCCCCAGTCCCAGGCTCCTTTCAGCAATGCTAATACAACTAAATATGTATCAAAATGAAAACAAAACAAAATCTTAACATAAATTAGCAGATCTGGTTTTGTCATATATAGCAAGTCCCCATGGAAACCGCGGTTTGTTAATTGTGCTGTTAATTTGCCTATTCCCTTTTTACATCCAAAGGAACACAACCCTTACCACCACACGAAAAAACAGACACCCGAGCACCCTTGAGACAGAGAACACGTCGAGTGGGAGAACGCTCAAGGCGTTCAACCGGAAAAGGCTAACATGAAAGACCAGAGATTATCAAAGGGAAATAAATTGGCTCGACTCTTGTTGGAAAAGACAACAGATTGTTCAATGGTCTCTGATTCTGGCCCCTTTAGTTATTGGATCATTTCCTCCTGGGCACATGGGCACACATGCACACAGTCCAAATGTGTACTTTCATCCTCCCCCCCCCCTTTTTAATTTCTCTAAGTCTTGTCATCCCAAACAAGGGAGTTAGACTGCAAAGAAATGGCCCATTAAATATAACCCTGGTCTCCCCCAGGGTGCCAAATCGGCCTCTCTTAAACCAGCATGGGATCCCAAATCCTCTTCCTTTTTCCCTCACTGGAACACAAAACAAGGTTCATAGAGCAAGGGAATCTTGGAATGAACCATTAAAAAAGTCAAAAAGCACAACCTTGTCCCTTGAACTGATTCTAGAATATCTCCAACTACTCACCCTCGGTTCTTTCTTTCTTGCCTTGATCGCCACTTTCTTGCTGGGCCCTTAAAACTTGATCCTGTAAAGAAATGGGAAATAGAAAATAGACTGGGAGGAAACGCAGTCAGGGTTTGGTGTAAAAGCCAAAGGGATTACATAAAGACATATTGGTCTTCCGAAATGGGAGAATGTGCATGTGGGTGTGTATGTTTGTGCGTGTATATGATTATTTGGAGGTATTAGTCTACTTGTCACTGCTTTTAAATTGTTGTATTTCATAGTAAATCATACAAAACTGCATGAACACAAAGATACGTCTTTGAATACAGTCAGGGTTTTATACCTCAACTGATTTCTAACTCAAGAGGCCTCTAATTAAGCTATGCTCACATACCTCACCTGGGTTTACTTCATATTCTTTTTATTTTTTGTGTTTTCTTTATTAACCCTTGTGTTGTCTTACCGTCAAAATTGGAAATCAACACTTTTGATACTATAGTATTTGATACTTTTTATCAAGGTTTTATCTTACGTTTTTGTCCCTTTTCTCAACACTTTTTGTCACTTACTTTTGACGTTTAACACTGCATAACACTTCACTTTAACTTTATTTTTGGAATTGATGTCAATAAACCTAATTTATAAGAAATTATACCTAATGTTTGAGTAAGAAAAGCAGAAATTAGGAATTATTTAGACTGAAATTAAAGGAACGTATGTTGATGATAATCACAGACTGGTCTCTGTGTCAAGTTTAGTCAGGATACTCTTTTGAAACCATCTAAAAATATATTGGCAGTTGTATAAAACGACCAAAATTGGTATTTCAAAAAGTAGTGATCATTAATTCAACTTGCAAAGAGCGGTGTATGGTACGATCCGTGTTATTTTTGGGCAACTTGGTTGAAATAAACTCATATTTCTAACATAGAAACACTGAAAATGGCTCAATCTTGACCCGAGGACAACATGGTTTAAATGTGTCAAAATACCAATATTGTTTCTGGTTTGTATTATCAAGATGTGTGGAAAATTATGTGTCTGTTGAATCAAATGTAAAGATATATTACATGGAGATGTCCCTTAAATATGTAGTGAAATATTATGACTGCAGCTTCTAAACTTTTTTCAGAGAAATTCGATCATCTCACAAAAAAAACACTTGCGTATTTCTCAGTCTTTATTACCAAAAATACAATAGCAAAGTAGTGACATAATACTGCCTTTAACATTCCTAAAAAATAAATAAACATGAGGCAAAAGTCACACTGCTGTCTCACATGTTGAACCTTATTATAAAAAATGAATAAGATGTGTTATGCATATTCTCCACATCCTTTGGTTTAAATGCGCCAATCTCATTGTGCTGTGTATAGCTTACAACCATAGACTGTATATATACACTGGATAATATATATATATATATATAATATCAATATATATATACACAGTCTATGCTTACAAACCAGAGTTCCCTCAAATAGACTGGGAGTTAATAAGAAACAGAGCCAAAAGTCAATCAAAATTATTTTCGTTTGGTCTCAAGATCATTCAAAAATACATGTCATCTTTTAGAAAAATTTGGTTTATCGTTGTCTCTGTGTCCCCAAAGCTGCTGAATATGACGAAAATGTGGATTCGCCTATATGGCAAACATACAGAGGTGTGACGATACCCAATCATTTATAGAATTCATTTTAAGATCCTATTGTTTGTTTTTAAATCTCTCAATGGGTCGGCACCATCATATTTATCGGATGTGCTGATTTTGCACACTCCAGTCGGAGCACTCAGGTTCTGGACCAGTTGCTCTTAGACTGTCCCAGATCCAGACTGAAGACCAGAGGGGACAGAGCTTTCTCAATGGCAGGTCGTAAGTTTTAGAACTCTCTTCCTCCCAACATCAGAGCCGCTTCCTCTATTCAGAGCTTTGAAAATCTTTTTGCACTGGCTTTGAACATAAGCTGAGCTGTGACATTTTAGTATTATTGATTTGAGTAAAGTTTTTTTTAATTGTTTTTGGCATATTCTGATTTAGAAGGCTTTTTCCGGTTATTTATTATGCTCTTATCTTATGCTGTTATCTACATGTCTGTGAATGTGCTCTAGAAATGACCTTTGACCTTGACAATACTCGACTATTTTGTGCTTAAATCAAAATATGGATCATTTGCTCGAACATTTACACGTGCGACTGAAGTTTTGACACAAATGATAACTTGAAACAAAAGGCACAATAAACTAAGACAACATACTTTCTGCTTTCAAACGAGTGTGTATGGCACCCTGAGACGGGAAGTACAAATACTTTGTTACTGTACGTAACCCTTGTGTTGTCCTCGGGTCACGTTGAGGGTTTTATATCAGAAATATAGATTTCTTTCAACCAAATTGCCACAAATAACATTGATGATTCCATACAACATTCTTCAGGTTACATTTATGATTACTTTCATTGAATGTTGTGGGTTTTTTTATTTAATCTTTTAGCATTTGATTTTTTTTTTTAATGGTTTTAAAAACAGTATCCGGACTAAACTTTGACATCTACCCATCTGAGATCCACTTAACATCCTCTGATT